>NC_136514.1:3584908-3817408 GCF_053919585.1 Euprymna scolopes
ATAAATTTTAAGGGGTCAATAAGGGTCAAATTTTAAAAAATTGACCGCTTATTTTCCTTGGATCTGATTTGAGCCCAAAACAATAAATGTTAAGAGGCCGTAATAGGGGTTAAAGTTTTAAAAGATTTGACCTCTGCGGTTTCTACTAAATTACTTAGACAATTTCTCGTCTAAACATTTGAAATATTACATAAAGAGATAGGGCAAGCTTTTTAATCGGTTTGAGTCGAAAATTTGAGCTACCAATATATAGATGTATGTATGTATGTATGTATGTATGTATGTATGTATGTTTGCATGTCTGCCTAATACTTTAGACAGAGGCGATGAATTTTCACAAAATTAGTATCGTTTTGAAGCTCGACCCTTCAGACGACAAATACCGAAAAATTGGCTAAAAACAATAATTTCTTCACCCTCAACTGAGCACTTTTCTACAGGGAGGGGTCGCTTTTTTCACCGATATTTTCGAAAGTCATCCCCTTTTTTCGATTGTCTAGCCTTAATTAAAACCTATGTGACTTCCGGTTTGGCGGTGGAACATGCATATATATATATATATATATATATATATATATATATATATATATATATATATATATAGTAAGGTTAGAAAATATATATGGCAGTTTATCTACACAGAATTTTCCGCTTTTCAACCGTCGTGAGGATTCGTCAGTCTATTGCGTTGAATTACGGTACGTCTAATTTCTACATACGCTTGATATCACGACCACAGAAGTACATTTAAAAATGATAAAGACAGTATTAACGAATTACTACTGGAAGCTCAAGGAAAGAGTGGAAAATAGTGCGGAAAACCGGACCATGTAGAAACTGTGGCGAAATATATAGACTATGTTTTCAATGAGGAATGAGCTATTTTTAACTTTGAAGAACTCCAAAATTTATTAAATTGCAGGAGTGAAATAACAAACGTATATGCATAAAATGAATTCTACGTTATAATAACAACAGGCACAAAATACATTAATAAATAATAACAAAAACAATGACAAAAATGATATTCATAATTATAATAATTAATTGATATGTTACATAAGGGCTGTCCCCTTTTCATGTAAGTATAAAAATAGGGAATTAGTTAAATGTAAATATGAAATAGAATAGACGAAATTCGAACCTCGTGATTTAGATTGTCGGACTGACTTCCTCATCTTGGTTGTTATTGTCACAACGTTTCGGCCGTTTTGCCCTCCGATCATGTGAACTCAATAAGACCATCGATACAGTTCACAATGGAGAAAGAAAAAGATAACCAACTGGCCTTCCTTGATATACTCATATCACGCACAGAGCATGGGTTTAAGACATCCGTATATCGCAAGCCTACCTTCACCGGACAATACCTAAACTTCAACTCCCATCACCCATACAGTATCAAACATGGAATCGCACGCTGCTTACAACATCGAGCAGAGACAATAAGTAGCGACACCATTACATACCACCAAGAAATGGTCAGGTTGAAGAATACCCTCCGTCGTAACAACTACCCCGATAGCATACTATCCACCAGACGTGTTAATAGTATAAGAGAGGAGAATGAAACCCAAAAACCTCCAACGGTCTGCCTACCATACATACGAGGCATCTCCGAAAAGATTCAGAGAATATGTGCCCCCTACAACATCAGGACGGTATTCAAAAGCGAGTCAACACTCAGACGACACCTAGTACGAGTGAAGCCCCGCATGGATGAGAACATGACCAAAAACTGCATATACTCCATCCCATGCAGTTGCAGAAAGGTTTACAAGGGTGAAACATGCCGCCCCCTTAAAGTAAGGGTAGAAGAACACCGAAAAGCGGTAACTAAAGGGGAGACGGAAAAATCGGGTATAGCCAACCATGTCTGGATGGAGAGGGGGATCATCGCCCCCTATGGGATGAAGTAAAAATAATAAACAGAGAGACCCACTGGAAAGTGAGAAAACTTAAAGAAACAGCTCACATGCTCGGACATAACAACCTACTGAGCAAACCAAGCATAGAGCTGAATGCAATTTGGACACCTCTGATAGAGAGAGAAAACCTTGAATAACAACATAGGTTTAACATTAACAAAAACCAACTAAGAATTGTCCTAGTGACATATGGCCGAGTGGTCCTAGACGTTGTATCAAAGTTTACAGTTACCCAAAGGTGCTGAGTTCAATCCTGAACGAAGGCAGTGAAAAAGTAACATTGAAAAACAGAGAATCAGCAACTATGTCCCAAAGCCTAGCTGGAGTCCGAACACGGTACCCCCGTAATAATAATAAAGGGTTGGGTTCGAGACTCCTAACAAACCGTTCACCTGACGAAGGCCGGAGGGCAAAACGGCCGAAACGTTGTGACAATAACAACCAAGATGAGGAAGTCAGTCCGACAATCTCAATCAATGAAAACAACTCATCTCAAAAATACAGACAATTACCCTCGTGATTTAGGTTTAGAAATAGATTACGAGAGAGAATTAGAAAATGGAATGTAAAAACAAACCATTGTTTAGCTTAGAGATAAAATAGTTTTAAGAAAAGGAATGTGCATTTGTTAATTCCGTTAGGAAATTGAATTGAGGAATGCAACTATAGGATAATTTAATAAACATGTTTTTAACATATTGGAAATATAGGTTACTGGAAATATAAATAAAGGAAAATGTTTTGGACACGCATTTTCAGAACACGTGAAAGAAGACACATGTTTTAACATGGGTATGACGTCATGGAAAATGGAAAGTTAGTAGCTTTAGAGTTAAGCGGGAGAGTCTGAGGACGACAGACGACAGTCTGAAGTCCAGAGATGGGAGTCGAACGTCAGGAAGCGAGACGGTCACCTTCGAAACATAGAATGTAAAACTTTGAATTCCTGACTAAGAAAACCACCGACCGGAAGAAGAAAATAAACGCATCATGTATTTTTATAAACGTCGTCTTTGTGTTGTAATTCTACCAAAAGGTAAAGTGAAATTGTCATTATATGTCTTATATATCCTGTGTTTTAAAATGTCTTCACATACACAATGTCTCTACATCTCATATCTACAATGTGAACACTAAGACTGTCTCAACACTCCTCACTCTAAGAGCTTCTACTACACTTCTAAGTATGAACATTTTATATATATGAATCTCTTCATAACACGAACACAGAACGCAACATCTCTCTTAATAAGACTCTCTAAGACTCACTTTTAATAAGACTTCCTAACAAGGAACAATAACAACAACAACAACAACAACAATAATGATAATAATAATAATAATAATGAAACCCCTATATAAGAGATAAACAAATACACTAGTATTAAAAAGGCTTAAGTGAAAAACATCCATATTAAAATTAGTTTCCTTCCCAACACAAAGAAAAAAGAAACCAGATCACCGCCAAAAAGAACAAAGAAGCAGGTGTGCCTTTGCTTGGTAAACGCACGCCCACTGGCTACGATAAATGTGTGTGTAAATAACAAAGAATCTGATTGGCTGACCAGCAAATCCAGTACCACCAGAACATATAAAAACACGAAGCAAAATCGATTCCATGCAACAGCCTGACTAATCCTCACGAACATGAAAGGCGAGAAATTCTGTGTAACTTAATTGACACACATATTTTCGAAACTTACTACCTAGCTTTACTTACGTGTCGATCATTGTCAGAGTAAATACTGGAAATAGATATAGAATATTTTATGTAAATACAAATAATAATAATAATAATAATAATAATAATAATAATTGTAATAATAATAATATATGTTTTATTATTTTATTAAATATTTAAATTTTTATTTAAATATTTTAAAATATTTTTATGTGCATAAAACACATCCATGGACACGTGTTTCGTGGTATCACATGACATCAATGTGGACTCACCATCAACAGAGATCGAATTCATGACTACACTATCAGTAATCTAGCGTTTTACCAATGAGCCACGGCGCATTTTCAGAGTATGACGGGTAATACACAGAAACACGTGCCCATCAATAAATTTTATGAACGTAAAAATATTTTCAAAATATCTAAATAAAATATTTAAATATTTAATAAATAAAATATTATCCAAATAAATAAACATACGTCCTACAAAAAGAGGGGCGACGCCAAAACAAAAATAAGGGGGGGTAATCTTTCTTCTTCGCCACTTAGAAAACGAAAATTAAAATCTTCACTCTTACATAAAAATCACTGTGTGTGTGTGCGTGCGTGCGTGCGTGCGTGAGAGAGGGAGAGACAGACAGACAAACAGACAGACAAAGAGAGTTCCTCATAAGTTCCGATAGGATTTCATATTTTAAAACTATACATTAATCAGAAGTGACTTTTTCAGGGCATTCATCGTCAATTCAAATATCAGCTGACGTGATATTGTAAACAAACACAGACGGAATTTGATGAACAACATTATCATTATAATTATTTTTTTTTTTTTTTTTGCAAATTAGTCCACGGGACAAATTATTCCTGATAATATACAAACATTGATAGAGGATAAATTCTATAATAATACACACGCAGTCTATATAAATTAAATATCATGTTAAAGCGTATTATACGGCCGAGCAACGCCGGGCGGTCAGCTAGAACAAAAATAAGCAACGATTCAAAATTGCTTATCGTTAAAAATTTTTTTTTTTTTAACTTTTATATATATATATATATATATATATATATATATATATATATATATATATATATAAAGGTTATGGAGTGTATAAAGCATAACAACGATGTTGTGGTTTTTTATATTGATTATTTCATTTTTATGATATTTCAAGCGGTCCTCCGCTCTTTATCACAAAATGTAGCGAAATAAGAATAAAAGGCGGTAAAACAAGAAATTTGCTTTTGACCGGTGCCATTGCTTGTAAAATCTTTCGAAATAATTCACGTGAACTTTCGTTTGTGCAAGAGGAATGTTGTGTTTAAAAAAAAAATTGTACGCATCAGCGTTTGCTTCAATCGGTATCAACATAAAAACGTAATAGATTTTAATATGTATAATATATATGGCTATGACAAGAGACTATTTTTTTTCGTTATTTTGACTCTCGAGTTTATATCAGTTGTTTTTAGATAGAGTGATGTGGTTCTCGGTTGATTAACTGTGTCTAACTTTGTCCTATCATTGTTTTGACTCGAGAATCAAAATAATGATAAAACAAAGTTAGACACAGTTAATCAACCGTGCTAGAAAACTTCTAACACCCGAAAGTATCCTGTACCTCTATAAGGCCACTATTCGCCCATGTATGGAGTATTGTTGTCATATTTGGGCCGGTGCATCGGCTACTAGTCTCTCTCTCCTTGACAGGGTTCAAAAGAGAGTCGCAAATCTGATAGGCCCTAAACTGGCATCAAAACTTCAGCCTCTGTCCCATCGTCGAAACGTTGCATCCCTCTGCCTGTTCTACAAGTATTTTAATGGTGAATGCTCTGAAGAACTGCAAGCACTTGTGCCCCCACGACGTGAACACCCTCGACAGACCCGACAAGCTGCAAAATCCCACCCCCACACTGTAGAGATCCCTAGATGTAAAAGATCTTTCTACTCCAGTAGTTTCTTCCCCAGAACTGCTAGACTTTGGAATTCCATTCCAGGTCACTGCTTCCCCAACTGTACTGACATGCATAAGTTCAAGTGCAACGTGAACCAACATCTCGCTGCCCTAATCCCTACATAGTGCCCCAGTAGATGTTTCCCCTGATAGTAGCCCCCTACACCAAAGTGGCAATGTGCCTTGTTTGGGGTGAAAATGTAATAAAAAAAAAAAATAAATAAAAAAATATTCTCTTGTCATAGTCCTAGTTATAACATAAATGATTAGAAACTGAAAAAGAAAGTGCTGAACGGGAAAAAAAGTGTCAGAAATATTTGACCGTGTCGAGCCCCAAAAGTTAACAAAGCGCACGCGCACGTGTGCCCGCGCGTGTGTGTGTTTATTATACAAACAAACATTATTGGTTACATAAGTGCATACATGTTTTAGTTAAATCTCAATGCAGAGAGACCCACCTCATCAGACCGAAAAAACAAACGACATTTAACCGAGAATTTAGGTTCATTTATTTTGTATATAAAATATATCTGGGTGTGATTTAAACCCTGAAAGAGAGGGGTGTATAGTTTGTGAATGCGAGTAGTTAATGTTAGGGAGAAGGTGTAACAGAAAAAGGGAATAGGGAGGGGAGAGAAGGGGTTAGGGTTAGGGTTAGGGTTAGGGTTAGGGAGGGGAGAGAAGGGAAATACGATCTAACTTGGTCAAGCTATCATAGCTGGGAAGTTACGGCTATATTCGAATTTTGGGACGAAGTGTTTACTTTGATCTGAAGTAATAATTTATTCTCGTTGGAAACCAACATGCCTGACGACGGCCTAAGGCTAATCCAACCGAAACGTCGCACAAATATCACTCAAGATTAGAACAATGAAAACAAGTAATGCAAACAATCAACCCTTATCTCGAAAATTCAGACTTTTTTAATTGTTGGAAAAGAAACTGTAATTACTGTTTTTTGTTTTTTTTGTGTGTATGTTTTTATTTTGTTTTTTGTTTTTTTCTTTTTTAGTTATAATTTTTTTTATATCGTTGTCTGGAGTTTACAAAAACGTTCTGCAACCAATAATGGAAGACTTCAAAAATATAACCGCACAGATGTTAAAAGTGCGGATAGACAACCAACAGAGGATGGAGCTAATGAAACAGCAACAAAAGCAACAAAGGGAACAGCAACAACAATTTCTACAATCATTAATGAAAAACGAAGAACGGCAGAACAAGGGAGATAATCCATATTCACAAAAACTACTACAATCGTTAAACGCTGTTGAAATGATGCTTTTTTACTATAGAAACTTTTAAATATGTATGTGAACATGATAAAATTTTTATGCATTTTACAGACAATATGAATGCGTATTTAACTGCAAAAAAGTTCGTTTATTACTCAGGAAACTATGTGCAACTGCACACGGTGCGTTGCTCTTATTTTCTCAAGAAAACAATTGATTTGAAGTTCTCAGAAACAGTTAAGTTATTATGTGAACTATTTGGACCAAACACGTTTCTTTTTCATAAAAAATGGAAATGTCTCAGTATAGTTAAGGAAAACCAGCAAGATTATTTGATGTTTGCGGCAACAGTGAATAAACGATTTCAAAGCTGATTTAACTGTAGACGACTTGAAAGGTCTTATTTTCGTGCAAAGTATGGTATCAGCAAAATATGCTAAAATTAGACGCTGTGTATTAACTAAACTGGAGAACAAACAAGGTTTGACCATTAAAAGGTTGTCTGACAATTGCCAGAGGGTAGTATCTTGTTAAACTTCCTCTAGAACTATTCAGGAATCGAGAGTTGCTTATATTAAAAAGACCAAGAGCAAACCGTTGCCAAGGTCGCTGGAAAGATGGTGGGATCCTTCTACCGCTCCAGAAGATATCTCACTACTGATGCAATTCTCTGTCTATATAAAAGCCAAGTACTCCAAGGATGGAGTACTGTTGCCATATCTGGGCAGGAGCTGCTAAAAACAGCCTATCCTGCCTTGACAGAGTACAAAATAGACTTCGTGGCTTAGTGGGGGATGCCCTTTTCTCTACTCTGCAACCTCTCTCCCACAGAAGAGACGTTGCGAGCCTATCCTTGTTTTATCGTTATTTCCATGGCAGGTGCTCGTCTGAACTCCAATCTCTGGTCCCCCCTCGCCAATCTTTCACGAAAAACACCCGTCTAGCTGAATCCACTGTGAAAAATTTCCCCCACTCTATATCTGTGCCTAAATCAAAACGCGGATTCCAAGAACAAAGCTTCTTTCTTAGAACTGCACGCCTGTGGAACTCTGTTCCGTCTGCCTGCTTCCCACCGGACTACAACTTGGATGTCTTCAAGTCCAACGTTAACAAATTCCTAATGAACCGTCCCCTTAATTAAACACTTCATCAAATCTCCACACTAACGTAATGTACTTGCAATAACCCTTATCTCTGAGTGGCTTCCGGGCCTTGATAAGTGGTGATCACTGTGTAAAAATATATATATATATATATATATATATATATATATATATATATATATACAGATTTCAGCTCTGCTACATAATCAAGTTACCTGAGTTGATTTTTCAATAAAAGTTCTAAAATAAAGCTGTAGTGTTGTTTGCTTTAAGGAGACACTTTTTATCGTCCCACCCTGTAGAATAAGAAACGATCGAATCATCTACTGACCGACTGAGTCTCTTATATAATTATGTGTGGTTGCAACTATAAACTATTTCGTCTTTATGATATAGTTTATGTAATAAGAGACGCAGTTGATGAATTGTTATGAGATAAAAGGAGGATGGGAACGAAAGAAAGGAAGAAAGGTCGAAAGACAGAAAGATAAATACTGTTGGAACATTAAATGATTAGGCAGCTGTAAAGTAATAATGCATGACATGCTGCCAACTTTATATTTATCGGTTTTTTGTTTTAAGTGGTGGTATGTGTGTGGGGGGTGTACCTGTGTGTGAGGGTGTACATGTGTGGAGGGTGGGGGTGTACAGATCGGTGACATATTTCATGCATTAGTTAGACACAACCTAACAACCAAGACCAATCTCTACTATTTTATAAAAGTCACTTTGTATCTGAGTGAGTTCCTTCCTCATAGGTTCCGAAACGGCTGAGCCTGTTACATATTGGAATTTCATTGAGAGAGTGTCTTAGAGATAAAGTAAGAGTCTTAGGAAGAGATGCTTATTACAGTGAGGGATGTTGTAAGACTCAGAGAGAGAGAGAAGTTGTATAAGTTGTTGTAAGAGACTTAGATATATATTGTTCATGTTATAAGAGATTCTTATATATTAAAATGTTCATTCTTTAATGGCGTTGAATGGAAGAAGAAGAAGAAAGCTCTTTGAGTGAGGACATTTTGTAGACATGATGATGTTGAGACGTGTATGTAAAGACATATAACACAAATATATAATACAATTGGACTTTACCTTTGTATAAGAAACATCAGACACAAGACGAGCTTTACAAAAAACACTTGATGGTTTATTCTTCACACGGCCGTGATTCCATCATCAAGAATTCAAAGTTTCACATTTTTTCTTGAAGTGACGTCTCGCTTCCAGACGTCTGACTGTCCCTGAGTTTTCTCACTGACTGACTAACTCTCAAGTTTTTCTCTACCCCTCGAGCTTTCTATTTTCCGTGACGTCATACACATGTTAAAACGTGCATTTTTCCACGTGTCCTGGACATACGTGTCCAAAACTTTTCCTATTTCTACAAAAGGAATTTTAACCTATATTCAATATGTTAAAAACATTATCTTATAAGCTGCATTCTTTCAATTTAAAATTTCATAACAAACTTGATAGTTAACATTCTTTCCTTGAAATATTTATCTATATTCTAAACAAATGTTTGTTTTACATTTTTAAATTCTCACACGTAATCTATTTCTAAACTAGATTACGAGGTCCGAATTTCGCCTATGCTGTTTCATTTTCATTTTAAACTAAATTCTCCATTTTTATACTTACATGAAAAGGGGACAGCCCTTATCATGTAACAAACCTATCGTTTACAAATTTCACACAAAGCTAATTTATATGTCTGGCAGTGTTCTTAGATATGTTTTGTACAGAAATTAATCCGATAAGTATCGAAAATAGAAAAAAAATCCAATCTTAAAAATCGTCGTTCTCTCTTATACATGAAAATAATAATTTTTACAGGGAAATATTTTACGTTACACCGGCCAAGAGAAATAATAACATTTCAGAAAATCATTTCTTCTTAAAATAAAATCTGTTATAAGCTGGAGATATAGCTTAGTGGTAGATCATTCGAATACAGATCGAATGATCCCTTGTTCAAGCTCAGGTGTACGTCACCATTTTATTTTAATAAGTTCAATTTACGATAAAAGAAGATGTATAATTTAAAATCGCATATTTTAAAACTAAACATTAATCAGAAATGAATTTTCCAGGGCATTCATCGTCAAGCCCAAATACCATGTATATATATATATATATATATATATATATATATATATATATATATATATATATATATATATATATATATATATATTGCGGATTGGTCTACCGGGCAAATTATTCCTCGTAATCTCTTCTCTCTTCTCTATCTCTTCTCTTCTATCTATCTTCTATCTATCTATCTATTTTTCTATTATCTATTCTATCTATCTATCTTCTATCTTCTATCTCTATCTTCTCTTCTATCTATTCTTTCTTCTTCTATCTATCTATTCTTTCTATCTTATATCTTCTCTTCTCTTCTCTATATAAATAAAATGAACTCATTTTTCCCCTCCAACTTTGACCTTAATAGGATTAAAAATCATGACATTACATGCAAATGTGATGCGTACAGACTGTAGCACATTATCTGACGTTTGCTATAGGCCTATTACCTCTACAGATCCTCAACAATGGTACATTCCTATATTTTTCCCGGTGAGAGTCCACTGCCAAAATCGCTTAGATTCAACGGAAGTTGCAACATCTTTTCTCTCTATTGGATTCCTCCTTTCCCCTCTCCCCATTTACACCGCAGCGGATGCGTTCACAAGGTACACTACGAGGAAACACACTGGTTTGGAATCGTACAAGTTTACTTACGCCGTTTACGTCTTTCTGTTTTTTTTTTTCATAATAAAATAGAAATTAAAAAATTCGAAAAAAAAAACGAAAAAACACGATTACTATTATTGTTTTCTTTTCGCTTTTCTTTTTTTTTTTTTTTCGTTAGTGTAAGACGCAATCTGCGAGACTAACCGGATTTTACTTCCGGTTTTAACGATTCTACCCGTGAAATCTAACTATGACCTTTATTTATTAGTACTTTCAACTCAACATTTATTTTTACACAAAGATTACAACGCAACGATATCGTGAATTCACTTGCATTACACTTAAATTAAAATTAAAACAAAAAAATTCATTTAGAATTTGAGAAAACAAAAACATTCATTTAGAATTTGAGAAAACAAAAACATTCATTTAGAATTTGAGAAAACAAAAAAATTCATTTAGAATTCGAGTATGATGTGACTACTGAAACTAAATCAAAACAAACTTCACTGCGGAATTGATATTTGACCTAATTCACTTTTTAGTTAATTCATCACGTTTTTTGGGGGGTGGGGCGCTTTCGCCTCAATGATTCGAGTTCGAAACCCCCTCCTTCAAACTTTTTGGGGATTTTTCAAACACCCGGGCACCGCCGGGCCGTTCGTACTGCATCACGTTCATTTTTTTAATTTTTTTTTTTTACGCGATTTTTTGTTTAACATTTTTTAATATAACATTTAAACAGGGTTATGACTTCGATTTGTTTTCATTCCCCCCCCCCAACCACACACGCGTCTAAAAACCAGGGCAACGCCGGGCAAAAATATTATGTTTAAGCGTATTGTACAAGTGGGCAATGCCGAGCTGCCGACTAGTATATAATAAAAGAAAGAATTATTTCTATTATTTGGATTCTTCGGACTACTGTTTTCATCTTGAGTAGCATTTTCATAACGTTTTGATTGATGCAACATCCAACTTTCTCCGATGTATCTTGTTGAACTCGGGAATTTTTCTGTCGAATTCGAGAATCTTTCTGTCAAACTCGGGAATTTTTCTATTGAACTCGAAAATATTTCTACCGAACTCGGAAATCTTTCTACCGAACTTGGGAATCTTTCTATCGAACTCGGGAATCTTTCTATCGAACTCGGGAATCTTTCTATCGAACTCGGGAATCTTTCTATCGAACTCGGGAATCTTTCTATCGAACTCGGGAATCTTTCTATCGAACTCGGGAATCTTTCTATCGAACTCGGGAATCTTTCTATCGAACTCGGGAATCTTTCTATCGAACTCGGGAATCTTTCTATCGAACTCGGGAATCTTTCTATCGAACTCGGGAATCTTTCTATCGAACTCGGGAATCTTTCTATCGAACTCGGGAATCTTTCTATCGAACTCGGGAATCTTTCTATCGAACTCGGGAATCTTTCTATCGAACTCGGGAATCTTTCTATCGAACTCGGGAATCTTTCTATCGAACTCGGGAATCTTTCTATCGAACTCGGGAATCTTTCTATCGAACTCGGGAATCTTTCTATCGAACTCGGGAATCTTTCTATCGAACTCGGGAATCTTTCTATCGAACTCGGGAATCTTTCTATCGAACTCGGGAATCTTTCTATCGAACTCGGGAATCTTTCTATCGAACTCGGGAATCTTTCTATCGAACTCGGGAATCTTTCTATCGAACTCGGGAATCTTTCTATCGAACTCGGGAATCTTTCTATCGAACTCGGGAATCTTTCTATCGAACTCGGGAATCTTTCTATCGAACTCGGGAATCTTTCTATCGAACTCGGGAATCTTTCTATCGAACTCGGGAATCTTTCTATCGAACTCGGGAATCTTTCTATCGAACTCGGGAATCTTTCTATCGAACTCAGGAATCTTTCTATCGAACTCGGGAATCTTTCTATCGAACTCAGGAATCTTTCTATCGAACTCGGGAATCTTTCTATCGAACTCGGGAATCTTTCTATCGAACTCAGGAATCTTTCTATCGAACTCAGGAATCTTTCTATCGAACTCGGGAATCTTTCTATCGAACTCGGGAATCTTTCTATCGAACTCAGGAATCTTTCTATCGAACTCAGGAATCTTTCTATCGAACTCGGGAATCTTTCTATCGAACTCAGGAATCTTTCTATCGAACTCGGGAATCTTTCTATCGAACTCAGGAATCTTTCTATCGAACTCAGGAATCTTTCTATCGAACTCGGGAATCTTTCTATCGAACTCAGGAATCTTTCTATCAAACTCGGGAATCTTTCTATCGAACTCGGAAGTCTTTGTGTCTAATTCGGGAATCTGCTCAGAATTTCGAGCGAAATCCTTAATTTACTTCACTTTATGCTCTCGTGTCTTTCAATGATCCGTGACCCAGTCGTTAGAGTACTTAGAAAAATTCAGTTGTAAAATGTTCTTCTGAAGGTTCAATCCTCAGTATCGGCGATCGAAAATAATAATTGCGAATTACTTAGGACCTTTGTCCAATCATGGCTGGTGTAACGAGAGCATGCTACACCCGTGAGGTAAATAAAGTTCGGTTCGAAATTTTGTGCAAATAAAACTTTGCTTGACTTTGATTAACTTTGATTCTTACTAACGAATTCTAACGAGTTTTGCGTTATATTATTATCACTAAAATGATGTAATTAAAAAATAACGAAGCTTATTTTTTAATTATTATATAATCCTGCTCGAACAACTCTTATTATGGAAACATTTTTAAATTAGGATCCAAAAACTCATATCTTTAATTTTCTATTTAAGAACATAAAATGAACTCTCTCCCTTACAACTAAAAAAATTTATTTCGATTTTGTAGACGTTTAAAAAATATCCAAACAGAGAAAGTTTGAAAACTAACGTGACTTTAGCGCATTCCGCCTAACGCTGGGTATATACAGTTTTTAATACAATTCTTTGTCGAATCAAAATGAAAAAATGTAAACAAAAGATCCGTCATCGTTCACTAACAGAGCTCTACAATTCCAGAAGCTGCTAGCGTGTCGAATTCACGTTTCTAATCTATTTTGTAATGTAGATTTTGCAATATATGGTTTCAAAGGTTGTCACAACCGAGGGTTGTAGTAGGGATAGCTCCCTCTTCCTGGAGGGCATCTCAAATAGCCTCTGACAACTAAGTCCAGCTCCTGGCCTTCTCCGGCAAAACTCTTTATACTAACTGGGAGAAGGGGCAAAAGTGACTTAAAACTAGTCACTTCAGGCATATGGAGCTCGTCAACTTTGGCTGGTACCTAACCTAGGAGAAGGTAACTGATTCAAAACCTCTGTTGCCTTGCGAGATTACTCATCAGGGGAAAAGCGAATGGAGTAAACACCAACAGAAAATCCAGAGATGGAGTCCCTAAAACGTCTTGACTCTATATTGTCATCACCGGCAACTCCTGCGATGCAGTTAGTCAAGCTGTATCAACTGTCTTTCTCTTGGATCCTCTGGCTTTGCGGATAGGGGAGGACTGCTCCACGGGCAACAGTTATCCCTCTCATCTCGTGTGGTTTTACTACTAAGCTCAGTGAAACTGTTTATACTAACTAAGAAAAGAGGCAAAGGTGGTCCATTGATGTCTTAAAATCAGTCACTTAAGGTAGATGAGGCTCGTCAAATTTGACAGATAGCTCACATAGGATAACCTTTTATATTGACTAGCAGGGAGATTTGACGTTGACGGAAGTGGACGATGATCAACGAACGTTCCACACTATCGATACTTTTATTATCATCAAAATCGGTGAAATCGTCCATTTTTCAATCAAATCGATTGATTGCTTGCTATAGTCGGAGGCCTAGCGAGAGGAAGCTTCACCTGTCTCCCCGCAGTAACTTAGTCCACAATACATTGCAGTCTATTTGTACTTGTTATCTTAGGCTGTATAAGGGTGTTAACTTTGGTTAAAATCGAATTATTCCTTCTTTAATCGGATTTTATCGATTCGATACTTATTGAAGACATTTCGATACAAAACTTATTTAAGAACACTCCCAAACAATTAACGTAGATTTGTGTGGACTTTCAAAAAAAATCAACCCAGCCGTTTCGGAGAACGAACTTACACAGATGCAAACAAAAAGTTTTTTTTTTATTCTATAAGTAGACACCCATAGCTTAAGAATCTGTTGAAATATGCAGGTAATCTTGAAGGTGACCTGGGTTCAGTTACAAATTGGGTTACGAAATGGTTTGTTTCGTAAAATCTGGTTAAGACTCTGCCCCTGTCTTTCAATCGAAGACATGTCACTTCTGTTCCTGAGATTTACATGAATGGCTAACACTTTGGCTTTTTTATTCTCATCAAATTTTTCTTGTGGGGAGATTCGATGTTACCCGGGATTGAATTAGGATCAACAAATGTTCTATTTTTATTGTTATCGAAATCGTTGAACATCCATTTTTTAATCAAATCGATTGATTGCCTGCTAGGGTTAGGGACCCAACGCGGTGTACCGTGAGGAAGCTTCACATGCCCCCCCCCCGTGCAATGATTTAGTCCACAGTACATTATATGCATTGCACTGTAGAGAACCTACTGTAGACTTTATGCATTATTTTTATATAATGGCTTGAATTAAAGTCTAAAATTCAAAAGTCAAGTATCATGGTTCATAGTAATTGTCTGTATTTTTGAGATGAGTTGTTTTCATTGATTGAGATTGTCGGACAGACTTCCTCATCTTGGTTGTTATTGTCACAACGTTTCGGCCGTTTTGCCCTCCGGCCTTCGTCAGGTGAACGGTTTGTTAGGAGTCTCGAACCCAACCCTTTAATATTATTACGGGGGGTACCGTGTTCGGACTCCAGCTAGGCTTTGGGACATAGTTGCTGATTCTCTGTTTTTCAATGTTACAGGATTGAACTCAGCACCTTTGGGTAACTGTAAACTTTGATACAACGTCTAGGACCACTCGGCCATATGTCACTAGGACAATTCTTAGTTGGTTTTTGTTAATGTTAAACCTATGTTGTTATTCAAGGTTTTCTCTCTCTATCAGAGGTGTCCAAATTGCATTCAGCTCTATGCTTGGTTTGCTCAGTAGGTTGTTATGTCCGAGCATGTGAGCTGTTTCTTTAAGTTTTCTCACTTTCCAGTGGGTCTCTCTGTTTATTATTTTTACTTCATCCCATAGGGGGCGATGATCCCCCTCTCCATCCAGACATGGTTGGCTATACCCGATTTTTCCATCTCCCCTTTAGTTACTGCTTTTCGGTGTTCTTCCACCCTTACTTTAAGGGGGCGGCATGTTTCATGCTTAAGTAGATTTAGAAATTGCGTAAGGTTTATCTCATTCTTAAAGCGAGATAAAACAAAGAATTTTGACTTTACTGAAGAGGATGAATTCATTGTATTTTTTTTTTTTTTACACAGTGATCACCACTTATCAAGGTCCGGAAGCCACTCAGGGATAAGGGTTATTGCAAGTACATTACATTAGTGTGGAGATTTGATGAAGTGTTTACTTAAGGGGGCGGTTCATTAGGAATTTGTTAACGTTGGACTTGAAGACATCCAAGTTGTAGTCCGGTGGGAAGCAGGCAGACGGAACAGAGTTCCACAGGCGTGCAGTTCTAAGAAAGAAGCTTTGTTCATGGAATCCACGTTTTGATTTAGGCACAGATATAGAGTGGGGGAAATTTTTCACAGTGGATTCAGCTAGACGGTTGTTTTTCGTGAAAGATTGGCGAGGGGGGAGCAGAGATTTGAGTTCAGACGAGCACCTGCCATGAAAATAACGATAAAACAAGGATAGGCTCGCAACGTCTCTTCTGTGGGAGAGAAGTTGCAGGGTAGAGAAAGTATGCACTAGTTCTTCGCCTCATCGTTGATTAATAATTTTTCATATGGACGCCAATTAATTAAGAAATTATCACCAGAAAAGCGTTTCAATTTTAAAATAGTTTAACAAAGTAATATTATTTATCATTGCGAATTTTAATAAGCATTTTTGAAATTTTTTTTAAATTATAATTATGCTTCGTATGTAAATTATACATAACTTTATATCTCTTTTACGCTTATAAATCCATTTCTAATTGCTCTAAATTAACCTGAGTTCAAGTCATAATAGCATTGTAATGGACTAGTGTAATATTTTTAAATTATGCCTTTTTTTACTCACGTTCATCCCTAAAAAGGCATATCGCCACTAAGACGTAAGGGGCTACTATTTTGGACATGTCTAGAAAAGATTAACGGTGTTGGTTTATGTTATATTTAAACATCTGCATATAAGTACAATCAGGGAAGCAGGTAGCAGGAAGGGAATTCCAAAGTCTAGCTGTTTGAAAGAAGAAACTATTAGAGTAGAAAGCTTTCTGGCATTTAGGGATCTCAACGGTGAAGCGGTGAGATTTGATTGCTTTTTTTTTTTCTTCTCCTAAAGTATGCATTACTTCTAGCTAAAGTTAATACATAACCCTACAGGTATTACTTCGTAACCAGCTTTTTAAACGAGTTAAAAATAACCAGACTTTTCCAATTTGATAAAAGTTCCAGTATAGCATATTTATTATGGAGTGGAGCTGGAACGGTTTAACATCCCAGCTCGACCTAGATAAAGGCAAACAATATCCATGCACTAACATGGGAGGGGAGAGACTATCTTCAAGTACTAGCCTAAGCCGGGAATGGGGCAACGGACTTATACTAAGTAGATATTAATAAGTCCTTCTCACCTTTTTATTTTATTTTATTTTATTTTATTTATTTTTTTTTTTTAATGGAGAGTAGATAATGAATGATTTTTCTGACAAAGGGTGAAGAAAAAGCTACTTTCCAGGCCGGTAGTACTTTGTAAACAGTAGCCTGAGATGTCAGAAAATTTCTGTTTCTATGTCTATCCTTGTGGTCATGTCACTAGTAAGGGTGATGGAGGTAAACGTTTCATCTTGGCTGACGTTATCCACCTGATAGTCAGGGACCCGAACCTTGGATTAACCATGAAGGAGGCTGTCCTATCAGCAGGTGCAAAATACTGGGGCTGCTGTATTGCCATTTGGTGAATGGATTCTGGACCATACAGTAGTTTCTGGTAGGGCCTCTCGATGCCATACTAGTGGGTAATTGTTACGGCTTTACCTTATCATGTGCTACAAAAAAAAAAAAATGTACTGAGACTAAAGCTGCTTTCAGGACTGCCAGTAACCACTGTAAAAGAGTAATAAAACATGCAAGAGAGCTATATGCTCAGTCTATTAAATCCAAAGTAGCTGAGCAGCGGCTTGATTCCCACCAGTTCTGGCAAATAGCAAACAGGATCTTGAACAGAAGCGTGCATTCTATCCCAACTATCATCAATGGACCTGAGGTCATCTCGTCAGCATCAGACAAGGCCAGACTATTTGCCAAGAACTTTGCAGCTAATTCTACCCTATGCAACAAAGACCATCAACTCCCTGTATTTCCTCCTATAACAGACAACATGCTATGCAACATACAAATATCTGTGCGTGAGGTCGCTAAGCTAATCAACAACCTTGATTCCAGTAAAGCAACTGGCCCTGACGGCATTCCAGTTATAGTGCTGAAAAAGCTCCAACCAGAAATTGCCCCCATACTTACAAAACTGTTTAAACGTTGCCTTAAGGAGAAGTGCATTCCAACACCCTGGAAAACCTCATCAGTATGCCCTGTATTTAAGAATTCAGGTGAAAAGTCATTTCCCTCTCAGTACAGACCAATAAGTCTCCTGTGTGTCATGAGTAACTTGTTAGAATCCATATTAAATAAAGAAGTAGTCAACCACCTCAACAGAAACAACCTTCTTAGTGACATGCAATATGGTTTCCGCTCCGCAAGATCTACAGTAGATGTGCTAACGGTTATATCACATAGGATTAGTGAATCTCTTGACAAAGGTTTCCTTTCCAAGGCAATTGCTCTTGACATATCAAAGGCCTTTGATAAGGTATAGCATAAGGGCCTACTTCATAAGATTTCCAACTACGGTATTACTGGAAATGTTTTCTCAATTATTAAATAATTTCTCTCTGATAGGTTCATAAGAGTAGTGGTTGATGGGCAGAAATAAGAGGCCCACAGTATTAATGCTGGAGTCCCTCAGGAGTCCATCCTGGGCCCAACTCTCTTCCTGATCTACATCAATGATCTCCCAAAATACATACTTAAATCGTTCGTTGACATCTATGCTGATGACACGACCATGTATGGCAACACATCAAAGGCTGTAAATGACAAAGTTCTCTCTAATTCTCTCTCCTCTGATCTTGAGCACGTGGTACAATGGGGGAAGAGGTGGCTGGTCACTTTTAATTCATCCAAAACCAATCTTCTATCTTTACATCATCAATGCTCTGATCCCCATCTGGCATCAATTGTAATGGATGGCTCTTGTCTTGGGGAGGCTCCATGTTTTGACAAGCTTCTGGGTGTGACCTTTACTCCTGATCTGAAATGGAACACGTACATCAAATCTGTTGCCAGGGATGCTGGGAAAATGGTGGGATCCTTCTACCGCTCCAGAAGATATCTCACTACTGATAAAATTCTCTATCTGTGTAAAAGCCAAGTACGTCCAAGGATGGAGTACTGCTGCCACATCTGGGCAGGAGCTGCTAAAAACAGCCTATCTTGCCTTGACAGAGTACAAAATAGACTTTGTGGTTAATGGAGGATGGCCTTTTCTCTTCCCTGCAACCTCTCTCCCACAGAAGAGACATTACGAGCCCGTTTTTGTTTTATCGTTATTTCCATGGCAGGTGCTCGTCTGAGCTCAAATCCCTCGTCCCCCCCCCTCGCCAATCTTTCATGAGAAACACCCGTCTGGCTAAAACTACTGTCAATAATTTTCCCCACTCTTTATCTGTGCCTAAATCCAAACGTAGATTCCATGAGCAAAGCTTCTTTCTTAGAACTGCACGCCAGTGGAACTCTCTGCCGCTTGCCGTAAAATATAAAGGTAACTGCAGCTTCTCTTTTAAAAGTGGAACTCTCTGCCGCTTGCCCGTTTCCCACTTGACTACAACTTGTATGTCTTCAAGTCCAACATAAACAAACTCCTGACAAACCGCCCCCTTTAGTAAGAAACTCTATCAAAACCCCCAATACTAATGATTACTACAATACTATCTCATTGATTACTGTACACGCAATAACCCTTATTCCTGAGTGGCCTTCGGGCCTTGATAAGTGGTGACCCCCATGTAAAAAAAAAAAAGTGGGTTTGTTGGGATATGTACGTCAAGGGGCAACAAGTTCATCAGAACACATTCCATTAAAATATTTGTAAAACAGACACAGAGATGCAACATTGCGGTGATGGGACAGAGATGGAGCTTAGTTGACAAATTGGAACCTATTAGATTGAAAATCCTTTGGGGGGGGGGCTATCCAAGAGAGAGAGAGGCTAGTATTAGACGCACCAGCCCAGATGTGGCAATAATACTCCATGCATGGGCGAATGGTGGCTTTATAGATATACAGGATACTCTCAGGTGTGGGTAGTCTTCGTATTCCGTTTTTTTACTAATGAGTCACTACTTATCAAGGTGCAAAAGCCCCTCGGTTAAACTTCGGGTTCAGGTAGGAGTAGGAGGGGGCCAGTGAGAGAAGGGCGCAAAGTCATAGCACTCTTTCTGAAGCCAAGTCTTGGACTTTTTGGACTTGTGGGTCAGCACAAAGTTCTGCTCCAAGCCCTGTTGTCACACCCAGAATCTGCCAGCAGCCACCTGATTGCACCAGGGGATCACCAAACTCTTCAGCACATCCAGGTACACTTTGGTGTTGACTTTGAAGCCGACTTCAAAGATGTGAGGTGGCATGATGTGGCCTTCAGTTTAAACCACACCAAAGACAATAACCTTGGCCAGAAACTTTGTTTTCATCACCCTGCGAACGTTTGGTGGCAATCCAGCGATGCATTTTGAGGGTGCTGTCAATGGAATAGAATGATGGCTTTGTAGAGGTACAGTATACTCTCAGGTGTTAGTAGTCTTCTAGCTTGATAGAGGGAGCCCACCTTCTTTGCAGCAGCCTTTGCAATGTCCTCAATGTATTTGTTCCAGTTCATATTGTTCGTGAATGTTAAGCTTAGCATGTATATTACGCCTTACTTATTACGAAGATCTCCTAAATTCTCTTTTATTTTTTAAAATCTATTTTTAATTGTTTTAATCAGCCGTTTTTAACTTGAGTTCAAGTCACGATAGGAGTTGGAGTGGACAAGTGCAGAAACTTCCCGCACGACGAACAAATTTGTTGCGAAATGGTTGATGCTTTGCGTGTGTTGTGAGACGAGATGTCAGGTTTGTATTATTTGGATTAATCGGACACTTATTCTCATATTGGGTGTCATTAGCATAACGTGTCGGTCGCTGTACCCTGCGACCTTCTTCGAGTGTTGAATGTTTTTTTCTACTAAGGAAAAGAGGGGTTAGTTCTGCATTGCAAGAATTCGAACCGTGGGTTTGAGAGTGGGTGTGTAGATCATAAAGAAATTTCAAACTTTAGGGGTCACTAAGATATTTTTTAGGGTTTTCCTATGACTCAATTTTTCGGGATAGCAGGTTTGTTTTACAATTACATGTTGGTACGAAAAAAGTGATAAAAATTCAAATATATAACAAATAAATGTTATCAAAGGTAAGTTACTCTTCTACCTATTTGGAAAATCTTTTGGGTGGTTTTACTCATTTTAAAACGTTTATTCGGCCCGAAAACCATATAGTGACGTGTGTTATGTAAGAATAAGGAAAATGGCCGCAAATTGGCACCTGAACATTTAAAGTTTTGAAAATTACGTAAAAATAAAAAAAATATATGCAAAATACTGTTAGAACCCCACCCACAGAAACAGTAACATATATTGGGTGGGTTTGGAAAAGAAACCCGAAATTCTTTCGCAACTCCACATCACTGTCGGGACTTGATAAGTTGTGACTCCTTTGTAAAATAAAAGCTAAGGAGAATTTCAAAAAACTGCTAAAATATACTATAACTTACAATAACAATATATTATTGAATCCATTAAAACTGATTATAAATGTCCTAAATATAAATACTATTAGGTTAAGAAGAAATTTCTTGCGAAATTTTAAATTTTGATTTCAAATTATGTATTTTCGAATAAGTTTTCGTCACAATAACTTTACTTTATATATTATTTTAAAGAACGTTTTTTGCTCTATCTAATCGTTTAAATTACAATAGTTTTAAAACAATTGTGTCTTCTTTTCCGAATGGGCAATACAAGACGGAAAAAAGCAAATTCTCAGAATTTTCTTATTTCAATTCAAGCTAGGCCAGAAACAGCTCGCGATATCAACAAAACGTTTGGCTCAGGTACCACTACTTAATACACAACTCAATGATGGTTTAAGAAATTTTGTGGCGACGCCAAGAGTCTTGAAGATGATGAGCGTAGTGGTCGGCCATCGGATGTCGACAACGATCAATTAAGAGCCTTAGTCGAAGCCAATCCACGCACAACTGTTCGAGAACTTGCTTCTGATTTAGACGTAACGTATACAACGATTTCCAACCACTTCAGAGAGAGATTAGAAAGAGAAAAAACTTGATAAATCGATGCCTCATGAATTGAACGATAACCAAAAGAAATACTGTTATAAAGTGGCGTCTTCCCTTCTTTTACGCATCAAGAACGAACCGTTTCTCGACCGGGGTGAAAAGTGAGTTTTTTACAACAACCGACGACGCCCAGCTTAGTGGTTAGACGACGAAGCTCCACGACACTTCTTAAAGCCAGAGTTTCCCCAAAAGAAGGTCATGCTCACTCTTTGCGACCAATCTCATCAATCGCAGTTGTATAAATTCAGGCGAAACCATTAGAAATACTATCAAGAAATGGATAGAATGCATCAGAAACTTCAACAACAACACCCAACATTAGTTAACAGAAAAGGTTCAATTCTCCTCCATGACAATGACCGACCGCACCCTACAGAAGTTGAATGAATTGGGCTTCGAAAGTCTGCCTCATCCACTAAACTCTCCATGCCTCTCACCTACTGACTACCACTTTTTCAAGCATCTCGAAAAGTTTCTGCATGAGAAATGCTTCAAAAACTTAAGCGATATCAAAAACGCCTTCAGTGACTTCATCACCACCAGAAGGCAAGATTTTTACGTTACTGGCATAAAAAATACACTTATTTTGATTCCGATGATGCTTATTTCGATCAATATATTTTTTTTAGCCGAGATATGTTCATCTGAATGTAAAAGTTAAAAATCACAAGAACTTTCTTGTCAACCTAATAACTTTATTAAAAACTAGACTACACGTGACCTGTTGGGTCAGTATCTTATATTAGCTATTGAATTAATGTATGAGCGTGACACTTGTGATGTAAAGAAAATAGTTTTTGCGACATAACAGAAACATTTCTATGCAAGTATATTAAGATGAAAAAAGAATATAGATAGATTTCTAAGAGTCATTCTGTTTATAATTGTTTATTTTTGAAGAAAAAAACTTACAGCCATTGAAATAAGTGGTTTGCCATACTTATAGGTAAATGTGCACTGAACAGATATCATAATACTTAAAGTTAAATTCAAATTTCGATATATCTTTTAATTTAAACGCAAAAAAAAACAATTGGGACGCTGAAAACCTACACAGTAAAACAATACGTTTTATTGTCGCGTTGATTATTTATTTGTAACGGAAATCTTTTTAAAAAAAACGTATTTTCGGGGTTATTTATTTATGTTGGATGTGTAGAAGAAAATGTATAAATGTTAAGAAAGGTGTATTAAAAAATGGAGAATAAATTAAAATAAAAATGAAGGCGGTGGGTAAATCGCCGTTGTAAAGTGCTCCTACGGTTGTCCACGGGTTAAAGTAGGTTTATTTGTAAGAAAATTGCATTAAAATAACTTAAACGTAATACGGAAATGAACGATGTAAAAAGAATGCAGAAAGTATTAACAATTATTTATTTGGATAATTTAAACACGAAAATAACAATCGGGACGCTGAAAACGTACACATTAAAACAATACGTTTTATTGTCGCTTTGATTAGTTATTTATGTACGCATGTGCAACAGTAAGTCGTAAACTGGATGTTGGGTTATAACACCCGAGGTCATTTGAGTTTTATAATTATATAGATATATATGTATTAGAAATATAACCGTGTCTGGGCCCCCGACCATTGTCAGCTATTGGATTCTAAATGTCCTTCTTGCATTCTGGGCCAATCGCCTTTAAATTGTTTCGAATTATTGTTTCGAATTGTTTGAATCCACGAATATTTGTTTTGCTGCTTTTTGCGCATGTGTTACTATTAAGACAATCTATAAAACACGTTGAGCGTTGAAAAAGGGCGGGGCTAAGGTTATCAATGGACCTTCTGTTCACTACCGTATTCTAAGTTGTGTGGCTAAAAAGCCGTGTCAAATATGGCGACTGTTTGATGTTCAATAAAAAAAACGCGACCTGTTTATGCAAATAAACTGTGTCAAACACCTCACGTTTATTTATGTTGTGTGCGATTCCTTTAACCTCCTGATATGCTTGAGAACAACTGCTTTGTGTTTAGAATAATTTCACTCATGTAGATATGCAGCTGTGAAAACGGCAATAAAAATAAACGCAATGCAAAATGTACAAAAAGATATAATAGTAGCAGGACACCGGCGTTGCTCGGTCGTAAAATACGCGTATTATATTTTAATAAATGTAGAATTCTTATCTCTTATAAACTTAGAACTGCACGCCTGTGGAACTCTGTTCCGTCTGCCTGATTTCCACCTGACTACAACTTGGATGTGTTCAAGTCCAACGTTAACAAATTCTTAATGAACCGCCCCCTTAAGTAAACACTTCATCAAATCTCCACACTAACGTAATGTACTTGCAATAACCCTTATCCCTGAGTGGCTTCCGGGCCTTGATAAGTGGTGACCACTGTGTAAAAATAAAAAATAAAAAATAAAAACTGAAATGTATATGTATTAAACGTAACGTTAAATTCCTTTTACAAAAAAAAAATGAAGTAAAAAAAAACGGAAAGAAACTAACACATGGGCATGCGAGTATTATGTTGTGTTTTTAACAGTTCATCTTTTGTAAGTAGAAAAATACTCGAGCTGAGATCGGAAACAAAACCTAAAGAAAGTGTATCAACTATGATAACCATTAGGTCAGCTTGCCACGATCTTTTAAAAGTTTTTTCCAACCTATTTATTCTTAACATAATGAATCTGTCATGTGAACCATTCACCATATGTGCATTCGAGAAACAGTTGACAAACCGATAAAAATCCGATGACGCCCGCGTACGAATTTTTCAACTTTGACCCCTTAGCAACCCTTATTTTCGGATGAAAATCGATTTAAAAGTTTTCGACATGTCTACCAAATTTCAAGTTTGTAGATCAAAAATTCGTTGAGTATATAGGTTAAAAAGTGTCCTCACACGCACACACATTCTCACTTTTATGGATAGATATAAAGATTTTGAAAAATCTATATATATAAAAGCGAAAATGTATGTATGTATGTATGTATGTATGTATGTATGTATGTATGTATGTATGTATGTATGTACGCTTTTCCTCGATGTCCACAAAAGGCTTCTTTCAGAGAAGCGCTTGCTCGGTTCACAACTTCTTAAAACTTTTTATATCATCTATAAATTGTAATATCTCAGAGTTACCCACGGAGCTCGTCTGTCTATTTAATTTTATTGACTTTCAAACGTTAATTATTCCACATTTCCCGCATCGGCACGCGTTACATTCGGTTTTCGGTATAAAAAAAAGATAAGTAACGTTTGTTCAATGTCGACTTCGTCATATCAGACTGTAGATTTCATTTCGCTCCTCCTAATAAACAGGGAGCGGGTTTTTAAAAACAAACAAACCGATTTATTCACCTCATTCAAAACTGTCCCGCACAAAATGCTTACTGCTGAATACCTATCGCCGTCACGTCAATCAAAAACGCCCACCTGTTTTTTTTATTCTGCATATATATAAAACTCATATCAGCTTGGTTGGACATTTAAACCGTCCATCCGGTTTGAAAAATTCTGCGCATGCGTAATTACATGAAAACAAAACCATGAAGGCTTGTTTTTGAATCGACAATTTTTTTCGCGTTTAAAATATGCAAATAAAAACAAAATTATCTCCCCTTTTTCTTCTTTCATCGGCATTTACCAATTTTAGTTGTATTTTTCATTGCAAGTTGGAATCTTCATCAATCAGTTAAAAGGAAAATAGCATAATTTATAACATTAGGTAAAAGTGCTTCAGAGGGCCAACCTTTTAGAGGAATTGCCTTTTAAAACTTGATTTTTAGATGGTATTCCACTTTTACCGTATGTTATAAACTTTTATTACTAGTTGGAATCGTTTTTCAACAATCCATTTTTATTTCAAAAAAAAAAAAAATCAATAATTCGAATCCAATCCGGGATTCTTCCGGAAATGCCACAAAAGTTTTTAATATGATTCTTTCAATTAAAAAAATAGACTTTCTTTCATTTTCATTTTTTTAGCAGTTTAAAACTTTAAATTAATTTTTTCGTGCTACAATTTGAGACGCTACAACAACTGGACATCTCGCTATAGCATTGACGGTCTCCATTTGAGACATCTGCTATCCTGCCGGGGTCGACATGATACTGACTGACTGACGACGACCTTAAAATGACCTCTTTCCTAAACATCTGTGTGTCTGTGTACATTTCCTTACACAATAACTCTGTCAATTTTTAGTCTACAGACTCGATATTTGATATACAGGGCATTGAGATTTGGAAAAATCTTTGTAATCTGTTTTCGGACAGAAATGTGGCTATTAAGGGGTAAAAGTTCAACGATTTCACCTTTAAGAACTCTATCAAACTCCTCCGCCAATTTTGGGTATAAACACTTGAAATTTTAGATATAGGTCCTTTGGACATGGATCTAACTTAATAACTTAATTTGAGCACAAAACAATAAATGTTAAGGGATCATAATAGGGATCTAAGTTTTTTTTTTTTTTAATTGACCTTTGTGGTCTCTACCAAATTACTCAGACAATTTCTGGTCTAAACATTTGAAATTTTGCATAAAGGGTATTCAGAGAAAGGGTAAGCTTTTTAATCGGCTTGGGTCGAAAATCTTTAGTTACCAATATATAAATGTGTGTATGTATATATGTTTGCATGTCTACCTAAAATTTTCGACTGGGGGTACAAATTTTCACAAGATCAGTATCGTTTTGAAGCTCAACCCTTCAGGCGACAAATACCGAAAAATTGGCTAAAAAACATTAATTTCTTCGCCCTCAACTGGGCACCTTTCCACAGGGAGAGGTCGCTTTTTTGCCGATATTTTCGAAAGTCTTCCCCTCTTTTCGATAGTCTAGCCTTAATTTAAACGTATGTTACCTTCGGTTTGCCGGTGATCGTAACAGAAAAGTCGTCAGGGTATTTTTCCCGTTCTTTTCCTCCTTCACGGTACGGGTTCGAGCCTGCCTTCCTACTACCACTTTTTTTTTGCTCAACACACACCTCCAAACACCCGGGCAACGCCGGGCACCTATGCTAGTGTATATATAAATATAATATATTATATATATATATATATATATATATATATATATATATAATTTAATATAAATATATATAAATAATAATTATATAAATGAAGATTTTAGAGTCTTATCTCGTTGACATTTTTCAGGCTAAAGAAGAAAGGAAATGGTATCTTTGAACTGACCGAATAGTGGACGGACGACAAAACAAAGAGTTTAATCTTAAAAAGGGCTTAGCATGGCATGGCATGGTATGGTGATACTTATTGGCATAGCATCCCCTCTTTGGTATCACTTCGCTCGGAGCAGTGACTGAATCACGACCTGAAAGTAAGGGTACAACCCATGGTTTATCAGGTTTGTATTTTAACATGTAGTTATCTGACTCCATAAAATAAGACAGTCATTCAATTTTAAAACTGAGAAAAGCGGCTTTATTTATTGACTAGCAGGGGAACCCGGCGTTGCCCGGGTGTTTGTAGGTATGTGTGGTGTTAAATAAAAAAGAAACCGGGGGGGTAGGATCGAACCCGAAGCCCTGGGGCGAAGTTTGAAAATAAAATCGGCCAGCCAGAATGAGTTAGTGAAAGATGTTTGAATTTATTTAAGTAAGAACCAAATTGACAGGTGCGCGCCCGGGAGTCGTCGAGCGTTACGACGACGGCGAGGACGACGTCAATGACCAGGTTTGTTTGTTATAAGCGAAGTAAAAAAAAGAAAACAACGTTGAAACTTAAGCGGGAAAAAACACAAAAAAAACTAACGTAAGGCAAACGAACGATGAAAACAGAAAAACGAACACGTGAAAAATGACTTAAATAAGCCTGTTTCGATATTAAAATTTAAAAAATCGGTGGGTACCCGGGTGTTTTGGGGTGTGTGGTCGGGGGTGGATAAACGAAGTAAAAAAAAACAGAAAAACGAACGTTACGTGAAAAATGGCTTAAATAACACTGGTTCAATATTTAAATTTAAAAAATTGAAAAAAAAAAGACATCTCACACCACGATTCGAACGTTTAGATAATGAACTAACGCGCTAATCGACTGACCTAACGCGACGTACATGAAATTTGTTCAGTTTTTCAAACATTTAAAGTAAATCAGGTCATGACGTCATCTGGCGCATGCGTAGAACCGCTCGTCGTCACGAGAAGATCGTTTTTGTTGACCCCCCCCCCCACTGTAGAAAATTGTCGATTTCGGGGTGAAAAAATGAACGTTTTTGGCCAATTTTTCGATATTTTTCGATCGAAGGATGGGACTTCGATATGATACCGAGTTTGTGAATTTTCGTCGTGTCTGTCGAAAGCTTTTAGCAGACACACAAACATACATACATACATACATATATTTTCGCTTTTATATATATATAGATGGATTGTAAGTGGAAAGTATTCGTTTTAGTGGTGGGGGAGGATATTCGTGAATCTGTGAGAGAAAAGTCAGCGTGGAGAGAAATCGACAAGTGAAGAGAATGTTCATTTGGTTTGTACTTATCGGTTTCGGTGTGAACAGTCAGTAAATGAAGGTGCTCGGGCCGTAACGTGGGAGCAGAGTTGACTTCAGTCCACTTCAGTGTCTTCTTCTTTTCTTCTTCACATCTATTAAGGTTTGGTGACAGAATCCGTCCGTACGTTCACTGACGTAGCGAGACGAATTCTCTTCTCGAATCCTCCTGGTTCATATAATTTTGGGTTTTTATACTTCTGCCGGGGCTCCCAGCGGTTATTATAGGCGCCAACGCTTTTTTTCTTTTCTTTTCTTTAACTGGAAGCCTTGCGTCGAGCCGGTGCGTACACATGTTTTTTTATTCAGTCTCTGACCATGGATGTGTCAACATCCGGTTCGCAGCCAACTCTCATCAATCCCCACAAGGGCACATACCTTATTTTACTTTCTGAGCTATATACAACAAAAATAATTATTATTTAGCTTATTTACCTGTATTCATGCCATTATAACCATATTACTCTAACTAGAACAATATTTTTCCTGTTTTTTGGTTATTGCCTTAAGGGGCTCTTTTATGGAGACTGATTTAGCTATTTTATGGAGATTAGCTATTTTATGAAGTAGTTATTTTATGGAGACTGATTTAGCTATTTTATGGAGATTTAGCTATTTTACTGACTGATTTGACTATTTTATGGAGTGATTAGCTATTTTATGGAGACTGATTTAGCTTTGATGGATTTAGCTATTGTATGATTTAGCTATTTTATGGAGGTTTAGATTTCATGGATATAGCTAGAGCTATTTTATGGCTACTAATCAGTCTTTGAGACAGATATTTTATGGAGACTTATTTAGCTATTTTATAGACAGCTATGGATGATTTAGCTATATGGAGACTGATTTAGCTATTTTATGAAGTGATTTAGCTATTTCATGGAGTGATTTAGCTATTTTATCGAGTGATTTTATCGACTGATTTAGCTATTTTATGGAGACTGGTTTAGCTAGGGTCTATTAGGCTTTGATATTTTGGCATTTTGGTTTGACAAAAGGCCAAAATACTAAGATTAATCTATTCTATGACAAGATGAATGTGGCGGCATCCACATTGTGACAATGAATAAATTTATCCAGATTTTGTAGAATGTGACTAATCTATTATATCGATAAACGTGAGAATGTGTGTTTGAGGATAATTTGCAATGAAATTTTGACTTGAAATTTGGTATATAGGGTATTTCATACATGTGGAGAACTTTTTAATCGTTTTTTTATTTGGGAAAAAAAGGGTTGCTAAGGGGTGAAAATTGTAAAATGAGTACTGGTCATCGGATTTTTATCTTTTTGTGAACTGTTTTAAGACTGCACATGTGCGAATCTTTCAGATGACAGCTTACTTATGATAAGTATAAGTAAGTTTGAAAACACTATTTAAAAATTGTGTCAAGCTGGTTTAAAGGTTATCATACTTTATTCACTGTCTTTAGGTTTTGGATTCAATGTCAGTCTGAGTATTATTTTTTTTTTACTTACAAAAATGAACTGTTCAGAAAGAACATAATACTCGCATGTCTCTCAGTTTCTTTCCGTTGTTTTTACTTCATTTTTTTTTTTTTTAAAGAATTTAACGTTATGTTTAATACCGGGCAATGCCAGGTACATCTGTTAGTATTCGATAAAACAAATCATTTTTTTACTTAAGTTTAGCTTACTCTTTTTTGGTTTTTTTTGGGGGGGGGTCAGCATTGCCCGGCAAAATAGATTAACTCATGTTATATACTTGGGTGTATATAACGATGTATACAGCATACTCTTATTGGCACACACCAATTCCCGTAAGATCACCAAAGTTAAGCAACGTTGAGCCTGGTCAGTATTAAAATGGGTGACCATTTGGGGATTCCAGGTGCTGTATGTGCTCTCCGCTTATCTCTGCATTACTTCCAGTCAATCTTGGGCCTCTCCTTGCCACTGGACTCAAACAATGCCGATTCAGAAGAGATGTGATTCATAATTGCACAGTCATTGCTTCGTGGTTTCACGCGCAGCTACTCTTACAGGGATGTCCATTGTCTCTTGAGACTGAATAGAGGCATCGATAAAACGATGTATGACCGTTTACTTGTGTCGTCTAATATTCATGTGTTCATAAGTCTGTTAGATATTAAAGTTCCTTTACGGTGTGTGACGTGTGTGATGTGTGTTTAATACGTGTTCAATGTGTGTATATGTGTAACACAGCATGGACGTGCACAAGAAAATACTGAGCCGTGTACGAAATAACATCACGGTAAGGAAAAATAAAAAGACTATAAAAAAGGACACGATTACGTTAGAGACATGGGTGACGTTAGCTGTAACGAGAAGTCACACGTGGCGGGAGAATGTTACAAAAGAAAGGAGTAGAGTTATTATTTGTCCTATGTTCCTTGCGACGTACCTTGCTACAACGAGTTCAGTCTATGTGTGTAAACGAGTGTAAACGTGTGTAACATTACACCATCAAACCAAGTTTGTCGTCTTATGATCGTCTCTCACATATAGAAGTGTAATCTTTTTTCCTTGCAAACGGGAAGTTTCTACAGACATGGATGACACATATTTAAAATTTTTAATTTTGGTTTATTTGTCAACATTATAAATCCGACTTCTTCGTTCGAAAAAATTGACTCTTCTAATCATTTCTTCGTTCAAAACCGTAACACCATATCCTTTCATTTTGATTTCAATCATTCATTTTTAATTCACTTTTTTTCATTTTCCAGTTCCTTTCATTTTTAATTCACTTTTTCATGAACTTTTTTAAAACTTTCTTTTTTTGTTTTTATGACTAGTTTTCATGGAATTCTGTTTCAATTCATGCAAATGCTAACAAATTCATAGCCTTCAAATATGTATTTGCTAATATCTCTCCGCTGATGAGAAGAACTAATTTCTTTGAAAATCCACGGATTAAGGGAATCTTGATATTTCTTATTTGAGTCGAATAATAAATTCTTATAAATTATAATTTACAGTCTTAAATATGTGTTCTTCTGGGACAAGCTCTATTACCTATCTTGGGTGTGTTGAGCTTTTTCATTTGGTTGGGATTATTATATAAATATTTATATTTATATTCGCTTTAAGTTTACGGGAACTTTTGACTTGTAAACTTAATTTTTACTTCTAGATTATATATATATATATATATATATATATATATATATATATATATATATTACAAAGGTGTCACCACTTATCAAGGCCCGGAGACCACTCGAGTATAAGGGTTAATAAGCATACAGTGGTCAATGGGACAATGTCGTAATAATCGTTAGTAGTGGAAAATTGGTAAGGAGGTATCTCATGAATTCCTGTCAAGCATGGCCCGGGCGAGACCGGCAATCATCGGTGTAAGCCAAGCGTTGTAACAGACGCAGACTAATGAGAAAAATAAAACAAACCGGAAAAAAAATGCAAATAATCAAAAATAACAAAAAAAAACTTGCCTTGAAAAATACAAATATTTGTATTTTATTTTAGTATATATATATATATATATATATATATATATATATATATATATATATATATATATATATATATATATATATTAATTATATTAATTAAGGACTATCCATTTATCTAGTGTTTCCTTTTCAGATTAAATATGTTTTTAATTCATTTCAAAGTGTTTTTTAACATCTTTTATTAACTGTTTGCTAATATTATAAGCTCTATTTCCTATTTGGTTTTATCGAGCTTTTATGTCTGGATGAGATAATTTTATAAATATTAATTCTTTAATATTTATAATTTACTTTAATTTTACCATCTTGGATCATTTTGGTAAATTCAATTGTAATTTTCATTTTATATATATATATATATATATATATATATATATATATATATATATATATATATATATATATATATATTGTAAACTATTTATCAACAGAAAGTTTTGTTTTTTTTCTTTAAGAAAACATTTTTTATAATTGTTAGGTGTAAGTACAAGTTTTTTTTGTTTTGTTTTTTGTTTTTGTGACCGTATTTTTTTTCTTGTTTTTGGTTTTTTATTTTCAAGACTTTTTGTTCAGTCAATTTTTTTTTTGGGGGGGGGAGGGGTCCACATAATTTAAAAAAAAAAATATATATATATATATATATATATATATATATATATATATATATATATATATATATATTTAATTGAGATTTATTTTTTAATTTTTTGTCGGTTGTTAATTGCCAGCAGAAGAACTTTCTTGAGATGAGGATACTTCCTAAGGAATCTTCTACTGTTGAACGGCCATCGAGGGCAAAGAGGGAGGAGATGGGGTAGAGGAAATATTTTTTAGGGTTGCCATTTCGAACGACCATACATAAATGATTTTTTTTTCTAACATGCGTAGATTTATTTTCTTGCCTGTCATTTTTTTCTGTTTGGCGAGTTTGAAAATATATTTGTTTTTTACCTTTTTTTGGGGGGGGGGTAGTCGCTTTCTTTCAATTCAAATGTTTTCTGCTTCAATTTAGATAGCGCTTTTTAATTGGCTAATCAAACTCCCAGTGATTTACATAAAAAATAAAATAATAACTAAATAATAAATAATTAACTAATCAGAAAATAAAAAGCCCCCTCTTCCTTAATATCACCTTTAAAATTACTGAAAACATAACAAAAAAATTAAATAAATAAAATAAAAAGTCGAGTAAGCGTTTCAACATTTGAACAACGCTCGTCTGACACCGATGATTGCCGGTTTTGCTCGATCCATGCTTGACGGGATTTCATGAGAATTCGGGGCAAATTATGCAAGAGGGACGGCTCATCAAGAACTTGTTTACTTTGGACTTGAAGACGACCATATTATAGCTGGAAAGCAGATAAACGGAAGAGAGTTCCACAGGTTGTGCAGTTCTAAGAAAGAAACTTTGTTCATGGAATCTACAATTAGGTTTAGGCACAAATAAAGAGTGAGGGTAATTATTGATAGTGTTTTCAGCTAGACAAGTGTTTCTCGTGAAAATTTGGCGAGGGGGGGGGCATAGATTGGAGCTCAGACGAGCACTTGCCATGAAAATAACGATAAAGCAGACACAGGCTCATAACGTCTCTTCTGTGAGAAAGAGGTTGCAGAGAAGAGAAAAAGGATTCCCCCACTAGGCTACAAAGTCTGTTTTGAACTTTGTCAAGGCAGGATAAGGTCTTTCTAGCAGCTCCTGGCCAGATGTGGCAACAGTACTCCATCCTTGTATGTATCTGGCTCTTATACAGGAAGAGCATTGCATCAGCAGTGAGATATCTACTGGATCGATAGAAGGATTTCACCATTTTCTCAGCGACCTTGGCAACAGATTTGATGTACGTGTTCCATTTCAGATCAGGAATAACGGTCAAGCCCAGGAGCTTATCAAAACATGGAGACTCCTCAAGATGAGAGCCATTCATTTCATTTCATGCCAGATGGGGATCAGAATGTTGATGATGTATGGACAGAAGTTTGGAAGATGCGTTAAAAGTAACCAGCCACTTCTTTCCCCTGTAGGGGACTAAAAATTAGAGGACACCGGGGAAGAGTAATCTGCCCCTGCTCTAACGCTGGTTGGTTTTTCCCTTTGGTCACGGGCAGACGTGTGGCCTTTCCCTCTCAAGAAGAGGAGAACCTTCGTTCCACCACGAGGTGAGCTCTGAGAACTTTTTCCACCAGTCGGTGAGTCTTATCGAACTGTCGCTATTGTATATTGTTTAAATGTTTGTCAGTGTATAATAAATGTGTAAACGTAATTGGGCAATTGTGTTTATTCATATATTTTTTGTTTAGTTAAAACTAACACCCCATTGCACCACATGCTCAAGATCAGAGGAGAGAGAATCAGAGAGAACTTGGGCATTAACAGTCTTTGATGTACTGCCATAGATGTTAGTGTCATCAACATAAATGTCTACGAATGATCTAAGAATGTGATTTGGAAGATCATTAATGTAGATCAGAAATAGAGTTGGGCCCTGGATGGACCTCTGAGGGACTCCAGCATTAATACTCGGAGCTTCTGATTTCTGTCCATTAACCACTACTCTTAGGACCCTAGTTTCGTATATACAAACATGTGTCATAGATATTATTTGGGTAAATTTACTAATTAATAAATAGAAAATATCTTGCAGAATATACCTAAATTAATGGAATTTGTTGATACGTATATGTAGGTTTTAGTGGCTTTATTTATCAAATTCCAAATGGTGTAATGAAAGACAAATATGAGGTATTTGCAACTTCTCTTCCAATTTTTGGATTTTGTAATCATGTCCAAACGCATTTTATTTCTTTTCAGTGGATTGATTGTTGCTATTTCTTCTGATGAGTTAAGGGCAAAATAGATTCATTGATTGATATATAATTAAGAGATTGATTTTGTGCTACGAAACAGATACTGTCAATAATTATGTGTGTCAACTAAATTAAAGGAATAAATTGTAAGATCGTCAACATCATGAAATTTGGAATATAGACTTTTGTCATTCATTCATTCATTATATATATATATATATATATATATATATATATATATATATATATATATATATATATATATATATATATATGTTAGAAGCCTTGACTGTCGTACGGCCGGAAGGGTTTCAATTCTACCTTGAGGTAGTTGCCTTCTAGCCACACTGATGAGCTGTGATACAGCGAAACAGTACTGTATGTGGATGACTATATATATATATATATATATATATATATATATATATATATATATATATATATTGTGTGTGTGTGTGTGTGTGTGTGTGTGTGACCAACTGATTGCCTGACAATATCTTGGGTTGAGAATATCGAGGAGCAAAATAACAAACAGCCGCTAACATATAGAGCTTAGACGTTTGGACAATTGTAATTTCACATGCCACCTTAACGTAATGAGTAGAAGGGTTGACTGTCACTTAGGCAATTTAGTTTCAATCATGTAAAACAGTGTCTGTGAATCACTATATATATATATATATATATATATATATATATATATATATATATATATATATATATATATATATATTAGTGTTAGGACAATTAATCGGAATCGGGAATCTGCGAATAAGAACTTTTAGTGGTATCGGAAAAAATTGTGCATATTTTCCGATGCCAAAAACGATCATTTTAATTGTTTTCTTTTATTCGATTTTGTTCAAAACAAAATCTTCCATTGCTTGTAGCAAGGATAAAAAATCAATATTTATTGATTTTAAATTAAAACTAAAATCAATAGTTCATCAATCACAAGTGTTTTTTTTTTTTTTTGTTTAAAGTAAATCGAGACTCATCTGAAAAGATCACAGGCCACCATTCGTCTGCAGTCCAGGTTTGATGAGCAGTTGCTTGTGTTTGTATTTATCTTTTTTTTTCCTTTAGTTTGTGTGTGTGTGTGTGTTTTCTTTTATTGGTTTGAAGAATGTGTGTACTGTTTTATAGTATTATGAAGTTATTTGCTTCCCTAGGAAGGTAACTGTGATCTAAGGTCGTTACTAATGTGTATGTGTGAGGAGGGGGAGTAGGAACCAGAAACACAAGCGGAAAGAGAGAGTGAGAGAGAGAAACATAAGACAGCCCAATAGAAATTGAATATTCCAATGAAAAGTAGAACTACGAAAATGCTCTTTTAACATCTCCAACACATCTTGAATATATTCTAAGCATTTTAAATAATTTCTGAAGAGGACGCTTTACAGAACGTCTGAAACGCGTTAAAAACGATTTCAATGATTTAAAAACATTATTACAATGATCTAAACATAATTTTCAATGAAAAACCAAGACACGGAATAATAAAATAATGTTAAAAAATACACAATGTTGGTGACCACCCCCTTATATATATATATATATATATATATATATATATATATATATATATATATATATATATATATATATATATATATATATAAATTATTGTGATAAAAAAATATAACCATAAAAAATTTAATGGTGGCCATAAAACTTTCATCACAAATAAATAATAAAAGCCTGAGCAGAGCAAAATCGAAAAAAAGGAAGAAAAAATGTAAAACTTACAAGGGGAGACATTAAATAGAAAATACATAAAATCAAAGAGGATTTTTTTTTCTTAGTGTATTCACTATTAGGGGGAGGGGGCGGTTATCCTCACCTTCATAATTGTTGTTGTTGTTGTTGTTGTTGTTGCTTCACCAGGTTTTGGCCAACCAAACCATCTGGTCTGTTTTATGTAGGATTGAAACCGCCATCTTCAGACAATGGTCACTTGGAACCGTACAGACTCAACGCCTCTATCTACTGAGCCATGGGCCCCAAAAGATAGAGTTGATAAAGGCTCTACGATTCCAGGTTAGCATTGTCTGACGATAGCGGTTTCAATGGTACTCAAAGCCGGCCAGAAGATTACTTGGCCAAAACGTGGTCAGACAACAATTATGGAAGGCAGTAATTACTGGGGATGAGTTACAAGACTCAGTATTTTTATCCTGTCGCAGTTAATCACGTGAAGAAGGCCTGAGGATTAGTTGGCCGAAACGTGGTGAAACAGCAACTATGAAGATGAGAATCACAGTCTGCAAAAAAAAAATGAACGCATAAATTATGAAACTTCATCTTAAAAGATTAAAAAATAAATAAAAATAAAACTCTCCCTGTTTGCAGGGAGAAGGTCATCTTGACCTGATATATGTTTTCTAATATTAAAAGATAATCGGCGTATTTAGAATAGAAAATAAATCAACATTCAACCTAACAGCACCGACACGGCTACAATTGAAAACGCATGTATTATTCAAAGTGTCCGATAATAATTTTTATGGACACGTGTGGATATCTAATCTTTCCCAAGTCCTTCATGTGCAGTGTTAATAACAATTAAATTTAAATAAATAATAGACTTGTTTTTCGTGGAGGGGCGCCATTTTGAATGGCGGTCAAAATAGAATAAAAACTCGTAAATTCAAAGCAAACCGACGATGAATAGCAAAGAAGCGTGTTTCTTACTACTACTACTACTACTACTACTACCTATGTATGTGAAGTTAAATGTGGCATTTTTTTGTTTGTTTGTTTTTTTTTGTTTGTTTTTTGTTTTTTGTTTTTTTATATAAGAAGGTTTTGTCTACAAATTAGAAATGTTATCTCTATATTAATAAAGTAGCTGCGGGTATTTCCCTCTGGAAAAAAATACCGTTGGTTTGCAACAACAGATACCACATACAAATTCAATACGCTTAGGCTAATAACCTATGTAGTTTTCGAACATCTTTGCAGACATATTTAATCGCGATAATAAAATATTACATTACACCATCATAATAATTGTCCCAGTATAGAGGGTTTCCCCTCCATTGACTGGTACAAATTATCTTAAGTGCAGCATCTGCAGAACAGATGGTATTTATTTGCTCCCCCACCGAGCAAATTAGGCACAAGGCCGATTTTTAATGTGAGGAGTGAAGGGAAGGGGAAGGGAAAAAGGGGACCAGCTCCCGAGAGGTGGGAAATGGGAGCTAGTTAAAGGTCAGGCATGTGGGGTTGCCCCCACACCTGGTCTTTGCTAGTCATAGCTAGTCATAGCTTGCAGTATCTGCCGGAACAGATGGTATTTATTTGCTCCCCCACCGAGCAAATTAGGCACAAGGCCGATTTTTAACGTGAGGAGTGAAGGGAGGGGGAAGGGAAAAAGGGGACCAGCTCCCGAGAGGTGGGAAATGGGAGCTGGTTAATGGTCAGGCATGTGGGGTTGCCCCCACATCCGGTCTTTGCTAGTCATAGCTAGTCATAGCTGCAGTATCTGCCGGAACAGATACTACACTTTGATCTTGTCCCGAAGGCCAAGAACAACAGGGTGGTTATTTGCTCCCCCACCTATCAAATTAGTCACAAGGCCGATTTTTAATGTGAGGAGTGAAGGGGAAATGGGGACCAACTCCCGAGGAGTAGGAGAGTTGGATAGTGACAATTGGTATGAAGGGTTGCCCCTACATTGACCAAGGTCTTATATGTGGGGTTGCCCCCACATATGGTCTTTGCTTGCAGTATCTGCCGGAACAGATGATATTTATTTGCTCCCCCACCGAGCAAAGTAGGCACAAGGCCGATTTTTAATGTGAGGAGTGAAGGGGAAATGGGGACCAACTTCCCGGGGAGTAGGGGAGCTGGATAGTGACAATTGGTATGAAGGGTTTCCCCTACATTGACCAAGGTCTTATATGTGAGGTTTCCCCCACATATGGTCTTTGCTTGCATTATGTATTTATTTGCTTCCCCACTGAGCAAAGTAGGCACAAGGCCGTTTTTTAATGTGGAGAGAGGGAGGAGGGAGGGAAAAGGGGACCAGCTCCCGATGGGTGGGAAATGGGAGCTGGATAGTGACAATTGGTATGAAGGGTTGCCCCTACATTGACCAAGGTCTTATATGTGGGGTTGCCCCCACATATGGTCTTTGCTTGCAGTATCTGCCGGAACAGATGGTATTTATTTGCTCCCCCACCGAGCAAATTAGGCACAAGGCCAATTTTTAATGTGAGGAGTGAAGGGAGGGGGAAGGGAAAGGGGGGACCAGCTCCCGAGAGGTGGGAAATGGGAGCTGGTTAAAGGTCAGGCATGTGGGGTTGCCCCCACATCTGGTCTTTGCTAGTCATAGCTAGTCCTAGCTAGTCATAGCTTGCAGTATCTGCCGGAACAGATACTACACTTTGATCCCGGCCCGAAGGCAAAAACAACAGAAAAAAGGCAAGCCTAGGGGTATTTATTTTTCCTTCTAATTATTTAGACCTTACAACACAAGCAGTCGACACCGGGAGAAAGTCTACACGTTCCACAGATTCTATACTTGCACCGGCCGTAAATTGCTCATGCATACACAAATATGCAATTATTTTTTCCCATAGTAGAATGAAAAAAAAAATAATAGTCTCCCTCGGGAAAGTCCACTGCCTCTCTTATTCCGGAATGAGATCATTATAAACTTCAGAACATTACAATATGGCGTCAATTTCAGTTAATAAACACTTAATTTTCAACATAAAACAAGAGCGAACGAATCGTCCACCGCTTTTAAGTAATGAATGTTTAGCTTTTATTGCTAAAACTAAAACAGAAACATACGTTTACTTCTTCTCTTCTATGAAGGGGGTTGTCCACGTCGGCTGCAGGCACGCTTGTACTTGATGAGCCCGATGCGGGACAAGCAGGTTCGGACACAGTAGCTGCAGTCAAAAGTCACGTCAGGTGTGGCTGCTGAGGCTCCCGAACCTTTCTCCTGAGGCGCTTCTCTCACATATTCTCTGTGCCGGAAGATCTCAAAGGAGGCGATAGCCTGGTGGACAGTACATCGCCAGGTAGCACGGTCAGCAGCGAGAGCAGACCACTGGAGGCGGTCAATGTGGCAGTCACCGAGGGACTTCTTTAGAGAGTCTTTATATGTTTTCCTCGGTCCACTTTTGTCACGACGGCCAGTAGAGAGTTTGCCATATAGGACTATCTTGGACTATCTTGATACTAGATACAATACGTATCTTATAGATTCTTCTTTCTTTCTTTCTGTGTGGTCGTCGCCGTCAGATGTAAACAACATACGAGTAGTAAGACAGCCGTAACAGCTTACAAGCAGGGAACGATGTTGAGCCATATCATATCATATCATATCATATCATATCATATCGGTTTAATAAATAATGTATATATTTCTAAGCAAAAAAAAGGGATAGATATACACATAGTGAAATAAAATTGAAAAAATTAAATTTAACCTAAAAAAGAAAAATGAAAAAAAAAACAACTAATTTTACAAAAAGAAAAAAAAAGAATTATATATGCATGTGGAGGAGGGGGCGTGAGTGCTTTGGGGTAAAACTTTATAAGTAAATTCAACCAAAATTTAGCGTAAAATCTAATTGGTCCCTTTAATAAGTTTCCAGATTTTTATATACAGGCATTTAAAATTGTCACAGACTCTTGAACATTCAGTATGTTATTGCTATACATCTTATGAGGTGACTGACCAATTTTTATTATTTCAAGTTCAAATGAACAGCTACAGCAGGAATTTGAATACACCCTACTAAAGCTTGATTGTCACAGCTGGTGAATTTCAAAAATGCAATCTGGATGTGAGGAAACTTTAGAAAAATGATATACAAGAAAATTCTTGGAAAAATTGCTATAGAAATGTATGGAATGCTTCAGATTGCTTTTGGACCATCTTGTATGAATGAAGCATCAGTTTGTAAGTTGTATAAGAGATTCAATGAAGGCAGGGAGTCTGTAAGGGATGATGAGAGGTGTGGGAGTAGTAAGAACACCAGAATTCATAGATATAGAAAGAATAAGGGCAAAGTTTGATGTCAGTGTGGGAACTGTACACACAATTATTCACGAGAAACTGAAGATGTGGAAGATTTGCACGAAGTTTGTCCTAAGGATACTCAGAGAATATCAGAGTTCTGGCATTTAGGGACCTCAACGGTGAAGGAGTGTGATTTTGTTGCTAAGTGGATTTGTTGGAGATATGTACGTCAAGGGGGCACAAGTGCAACTATCAGAGCACATTGCATTAAAATATTTGTAAAACAGGGGTGTAACATTACGGCGATGGGACAGGGACTTTTTTTTACACACGAGACGCTTCACAATTCAAGAAATTTAAACATAATTTTAACTGAAGCATATATAAGCATCCAGATTTTAAACGAAACAGTAGTCAAAAACTGCCTGAATACGACTGATGAAACTCAGTCGAAAGTACTTGCAAAAAAAAAAACAACCAAAAGAAAAAACAGACGGACAAAGACAACTATGGAACTTTCTTGCATAGATTCGACCGAGAAATAAGAACGACAATTCGAAAAATTGAAAAATTACACAAAAAAGCTCATAAGCAAAAACACTTCATACCATTTAACTATGAATAAATGAAAACATGCTGGCTAAATACACTATATATATATATATATATATATATATATATATATATATATATATGTTTTAGTTTTTATTGCCGTTTTATCTGTTTAAAAAAATCTGATAAAAAATAAAATAAATAAATAAATAAAAATAAAACACATATTTGCTCTGCAATAGTACGGAGACTCTCTTCAAGTTTTTACTAATTACGAGTTTTTACCATATATATATATATATAATTCCAGGTTAATATTTTCCAGAATTGGGTTAATAAAAGAGTTCTCACGACTGAAGTAGAGCAAGATATATTTTTATGTGTTTTACATAAGCATTTATATGTCACTACACATTCATGAGCATGTTTCATTCAACCAGCTACAAGTAACGAGAGATCTCTTCAGGTAACATTGCTTTATGAACTAACCATTTGTACACGCAATATCGCCTGAAGAGGTCTCTAATTACTTGTAACTGGTGACTGAAAGATGCTCATGAATGTGTAGCGACATATTCATGCTTATGTGAAAAAAGTATATATATATATATTTAGTAGAGATGGTAATATATATATATGTGTGTGTGTGTGTGTGTGTGTGTGTGTGTGTGTGTGTGTGTGTGTGTGTGTGTGTGTGTGTGTGTGTGTGTGTGTGTGTATACTAGCTCTACCCAGCCACGCGTTGCTGTGGCTCAGTTTGTTAAAATGGAACACATTCCTCAAGAAAAATTGCATTTTGTTCGTTTATTTACTTTTATTATTATTTTTTTAATCAATAAAAGTTGTTATTTTTCCCCCAACAAAAGATTAATTTTTACCATAAATTGTTAGGTGAAATTTTTTTTTCACGAAAACTTGCACTTTTTGTTTAAAGAAATTTGGCAGTAAACGTTTCTCTTTGAAAACGGAATTTTTGTTATAAAAAGAACAGTTGAATGCTTTACATGAACACTGTAAATAGGTAGGTGAAAGTAGAGAAAAGTTTGATTCTTTTTTTCAAGAGAATGTACAAATTATTTTTTTAACAGATGTTCAGAAACTAAACAGAAAAATACCTCCACCATTAATTATGCAAAAAATAAATAAAATATTGATTTAATGTTCCAACATTATGCTTATAAATTACCATAAAACTTGCTGAGTATGCGCTGTTTTACGGTTGTTGTAAAAATGGAACGGAAACTTAAATTTCGCTCCGTTTTAATCTTTCTTAATTTTTTAATTGTGCCCTCCCCAAAAAAAACGAATATAATCAAAACAGTAACATTCAACAATTGTATTTTATGTATATAAAACACAAAATATTAAAAAAAAAAAAAAAAAAAAAAAAAAAAAGTTAATAACGAAAGGAAAATAATTCCATTTTTAAACGAAAAAGCCAGTTTGGTATATCTGTTTGTTATTTTTTACATAAGTCCAGCTTACCATTCACATTGGAAATGTCAACATTTATAGGTTGTCGGGTACGTTTACAACGAATAAACACTCCAATCTACCCATGTTAAATGCGGCTTTCGGAATAGACACCCCTAACCTTGTCAGCATACCCGAAAAGCTATAAACGTTGACATATCGAATGTGAACGATGAGTTGGACGTAATGTAAAAATGTACCGAATTTAAAAGGGAACGAAATTCAAATTTCCGTTCCATTTTTACAACAACCGTAAAACAGAGCATTCTATGCAAATTTTACCTAACTTACTGTATTAATGCTATTTTTTTAAGCATAAAAAAATATTTAGGTTTGGCTATAAATTCCTAAACTCATTTCACCTTAAATAATTTAGGTGACTGAAATAGGAATCTAATTGAATCTTTAATTTCCTGAATAGTATGCGAGAAATTCATTTTTCTTCGAGTTATATCGAATTCATTAATACGGACTTTAGAGGCTTTTTTCGTAATGTTCATGTAAAAATTATTTTTTATTGTTACAAATTACGAACGAACCAAGAGTTACATTATATATATATATATATATATATATATATATATATATATATATATATATATATATATATATATATATATATGAAAGACACTATGTCAGTTTGTCTGTCTCCATATTTTCAAACGCGAAACTAAAAGTCACAGAGCAGCTCTAGGGGCCTCAAATGATTGGATTTTTATGAACCGTTCTTTTCATGGGTCTTTCGCTGGTTAAAATTGTTTTTAAGAGGTCAAAAAGAAGTCAAAATTGAAAAAATCGTTATACATTTTGTACATTCAGCTTAGTTTATTTTTAATCAGTTATCTGAGAAAATTGACCACATCCTGTCTACTCATCCTTCGACTAACATTCACGTCTGTGGAGACTTCAAAGTTCACAATGAGGAATCATTGAGCTATTCAAAATAGACAGATAATTGGGTGGAGGTTCTGTCACGATTTCTCCATTGCTTATGACCTAGCTCATATTATTCACGAACCCACCCATGTGCCCGACTCTGACGGTCAGTATGCAAGTCTCCTAAATTTTTTTCTCTCAACTTGCCCTGAGCTATGTTCATCTTCCGTTCTGTCTCCACTGGGATCTTCCAATCATTCTGTTGTATCAGTTAAGATAAAAAAAAATGTAATAAGTCCTCAGACGTATCTCTTCGCCGTACAATATATCGATACTCTATAGCTGACTGGGATAGCTTCCGTACATTCATACCTGACCTACCTCTGCGTTCCATGTTAAAAAGGATATGTCCTCTGTACTCTCAGACCCGACGGAATGGTTATATGTACATATAGACGGTTTCATACCTTCGAAAAAAATTCCAGCAAAAACCTAACAGAACAGCCGGAATGTGCTGCTGCCACACGAAAATCACTTTTTCCATTGCTTCCAACGTAACAGATGTACTGAGACTAAAGCTGCTTTCAGGACTGCCAGCAACCACTATAAAAGAGTAATGAAGAATGCTAGAGAGTTGTATGCTCAGTTCGTTAAGTCTAAAATGGCTGAGCAGCGACTTGGTTCCCAGCAGTTTTGGCAAATAGCAAAAAGAATCCTAAACAGAAACATGTGCTCTATCCCAACTATCACCAATGGACTTGAGGTAATCTTTTTTTCTTAGAACTACACGCCTGTGGAACTGTCTTCCGTTTGCATGCTTTCCAGCCGATTACAATATGGTCGTCATCAAGTCCAATGTAAACAAGTTCTTGATGAGCCGTTCCCCTTAAATAATCCAATTTACCAAATTTGCACTACTAACGATTACTATGATATTGTCCCATTGACTACTGTACACTCTTTAACCCTTATCCTCGAGTAGCCTCTGCGGCTTGATAGGTGATGACTCCTATATAAAAAATGCGTGTCAGGTTGGTAAAGTGGTAACGTCACCAGCTTTGAATGCTATAGTTTTACTTTCAGTTTCGATTGTAGCTGATAGCACCTAAATACTTTTCTTTTTTTTACTTTTGAAATCACGACTCTATAATAATATATACTAAATATGGACAAATTAAAATATAGTATTTAAGCATATTTTTCGACTGGGCAAAGCCAGGCGCCCACCCCCGTGTTAGTTTATATATATATATATATATATATATATATATATATATATATATATATATATATGTCAGGTCATGTCATATGCTACTGGTACCATGTAACCCAGTACTACCTGCCTCATGGTCGGGTCACCGGCGACTAAACTGGTTCTCCCACCAGACTTGTTTCGTGAGGAGGGCGGCTAGTCTCCCTGAAGGATTAAAGACAAAACCTTCCAAAGGACGAATGAACCCTTTTTTTGGGGGGGGTCAACGGCCAACTAGCACTATTGTGTGTGTATGTGTGTTGGGGGGGAGAGGGCTCCCGTAAACCATGGTGAAGGCAACCTTTCTAGGAGGAGCAAATCTCTGATATAAAAAAGCATAAAGCGGGAGACCAGTACCCGCATTAAGCTGGTCTGTAGTTTAACTTGTTGCTGGTTATCTTGCTCTTGCTTGTTGCTGGATCTCAACATTTTGAACCGAGAGAGAGACTTAGCTGTCGTACAAAGCTAAGACTCTGTAACATCATCTTTGTATAGATACTCCCTCAGGCATTTGGGCTCATGGACTTTAAGTGTCTGAGTGAGTGGCACTCGTTTAACAAGACGTTGCATATATATATATATATATATATATATATATAACGAAGAAGAAAAAACTAATTATAACTAATAATAGCAACAACTGTAACAATCATTACATTTCTGAATTTTGTAGATAAGAATTGGTTATTCGTTTCATACAGTATCTTGTCTGAAAACCCTCAACGAATATGTAATCCATATGACGTGTCGCCAGTATTCAGGAGAGATTCAACTCTCCGGAAACAGCTTGTGAGAGTCAAGCCCCCAACAGAAGAAATCATGACTAAGAACTGTGTATATGAAATCCCATGTAAACGTGGAGAACTATACAAAGGTAAGACATGTTGTCCACCAAAAGTACGGTTAGTAGAACATTGAAAAGCCGCAATACGTGGAGAGATTGAAAAGTCGAATATGGCCGACAATCTACCATTATTGACCTAGTATATAATTTTACACAGTATGGCAATCGTTAATTATGAATAAATGATAGATAATAGATAATATATACAGTGATATATATATATATATATATATATATATATATATATATATATATATATATATATATATATATATATATATATAAAGCTGAACGTCTGTGTGTATGTGTCTGGACACGAATAGGCTCCTATATGGTTGACTATTATAGAAAACTGATCACATATAATGATAGATGTATCAAGACACAGGAATGGGTATGTTTAATCTGGCATAATGATGATTCATTAAAATTGTGGTGTCTTCGTACGTGCCTGGTCCACAAAGTATGGAAATAAATAAAATTTTAAAAAAAGCGTTTACAAGTGTTTTTGATATAGATGTACATAATAATAACTTGATAAGTGTGTTTTAACTTAAATAGGGATGGTATAATAAAATTGTGGGGTCTGCGTTCGCGCCTAGCCTCCATAGAATGGCAATAGGCACAAACTTTAATAAATACATATATATAAATATCTATCTGCATAAGTATACTTTGATAATTATGCTTCAGTTTGAAGAAATATGGTATAATAAAATTATGGGGTGTTCATTCGCGCCTGACCTCCATAGAATGGAAATATGTCACAAAGTTTAACAAGTTTTTTTTATATAGATCCACAGAATATTGTGATAAGTGTTTCAGTGTGAACAGGTATGGTCTAATAAATTATGGGGTTTATCTATTTTATTTTTACTTTCATCATATTTTGCTTTGGTTTTGATACACCCAAATTCGAAGCTATCTCTTTACAACCCTTCCTTTTCATAACCTATCATACTTTCATAAATCAGAGCCCATTTTCTGTAGGCTGTTTTTGAACCCAGTCAACGATGGGTACTTTTGCTAGTATATATATATATATATATATATATATATATATATATATATATATATATATATATCATCAGCAAAAACATTTTAATAATTTTAACAATTAGTAAGGATGGCAGGTCCACAACGGCCAAGAATGTACAGGCTACCTAAGATTCATAAGGGTAGGATTCTCTTCCAATTTGTTTGGTTCATAATTGGTTTTCCTCAACGAAGTAAATGACTTTCCCTGAAGTTAAATAGTTCCCCCCCCCCCAATAGTTACTGTTCATTATGGAGAGCAAAGCAGAAAGGTCCTATACCGTTTGGAGATGTTTTGGTAAAAAGGACAGACAATAACTTTATAGGAAACCAACTTTTATTTACTTTATAGTTTGTATATATACTAGCAGGCCGTCCGGCATTTCCCAGTCGTAAAATACGCTTGAATATGATATTTTGATTAATGCAGATTTCATATTTATTATTATATTATATTGGACCCAATATATAGTAATGATTTAAAAAGTTTTAAAAAAAAAAAAAAAATGACACGTGCGCCACCACCGAGAATCGAAACCAAAACGTTTAACTTACGATTTACTTTTTCCTTTGGCGTTAATGCATGAGCTATGAAAACATATTTGCTGCGAGATTAGAAATTAAAACATGAACCAATAGCTATTACGTTATGCATGCATATTCATAATGCTTTCGTTCAACATTCACCCGGCAAATGGCATTTTTTTTAATTTTCACACTTTGGCACCGATTTTTCCCGGCTAAAACCCAAATATGAAGTTTCGCATGGATTCAAAGACCCTACATATAAAGTTTCATGTCTATAGATCAAAACTGACTGAGGAGTTTGTTAGTCAAAATTTTTAACAAATATATATACGCATACATAAATATATATAGAAAGAGGTTTGTGTTTACTATAACCGTTTTACACAAATATTATGCAAGTATAAATCATGTAAAATATTTGCTTACACGTAATAGTTAACTAAAGTGATCATTCCCCCCCCCCAAAAAAAAAAAATTAATTGGAAATGAAATGAATGTTTAAAAGAATATGCAAATTAGTATATTATTTGGGATTCGTTAGTTCCCATGAACAAGAAGATTCACCGCACATTTCTTAAAGATGTTCTTAGCACAATACAAAAAGTTCAGTAGTATATAAAGTTAAATTTCAGTATGAGACTGAATATGTTGGTCGTACTTTTCAACAATTGGAAATCAGAGTGGCATAGCAGATCCCTGCTTGTTTTAGCAAGCCATGGAGATTGAAAAGAAATATATCAACGAGAGCATCTGGACGTTTACAGAACACATCCGTGTGATCACGAATTCACGAGTCATCCATTGGTGTACATCTGTATTATAATAAAGTGCTTGGAGGCGTACTCTGATAGCTGTTTTGTACCGCACACAAATCTTGCTTCAAACATCACCTCAATGTATTGGAGGTCATAAGCGTAACCATCCGTATAACCTCGATCTGCAAGCTCTTAAATAAGTTACACAGATTTCAATAGTTTGCCTCTATTTCGTTGATATATTTTTTTATTCTGTGCTTCTTTGCAAATAGCAATTTCTGAACTTCTTTGTTGTTTGCAAATAGCAATTTCTGCTTCGTTTCCTTTGCTATTTATTCAATGCTTTTTTTTACGTTTATTCTTTTCTCAGTTTTTTTTTTTACTCTAATGCAAATTTTATGTAAATATTAATTTATTTATTTTAAACATTATTCACCGACATTTTATTCTTGACGATGAGATGTGCCGGTCGAAAGATATTTCGAGTTCTAGTTTTCTATTTTTTAATCGAATTTCTTTTTCTTTTTTTTTTTTTTCTCTCGTTTTATGAATTAGATAAATGTCCGCAAGGACCCGTGGCGCAGAGGTTAAAGTACTTGGAAAAATCGATTGTAAAAAGGGATATTCTCTTGTAGGTTGGAGGTTCAATCCTCAGTGTAGGCGACCGAAAAATACAATTGCAAATTACTTAGGACGTCTATTCAGACGTGGTTGACAGAACAAGAGCATGCGTGAAGTAAATAAAGGTTTCCGCTCGAAATCCGTCCAAATTCCCGAGTTCGACAGAAACATTCCCTAGTTCGACAAGATACATCTGAAGAAGATCGGAGGTTACATCGACCGAAACGTTGTGAAAATGACACTCAAGATGAGATCAGTAGTCCGAAGAATCCAAATAATACGCATAACCAATCCTCATCTCAAAAATAATAACGTAATATTATCCCATGCTTCATTATAACCCGAATTATGTTTTTTTAACTTTATATTTCTATTATTTTATAAAAGCCACTTTGTGTGTGTATGTGTGTACGTGTGTGTGTGTACGCGTGTGTGTGTATGTATGTGTATGTATGTCTATGTGTGTCTATGTGTATATGTAGGCGTTTTTAATACTGATCAGTTGGACTTTTGTTTTCGTCTGATTCCTACGTCCATTTATTTGTAAAATAATGTGTGAAATTTGTCATCATCATCATTATCTACAGCAGAAGTGTGCGTCTTATAAAAAAAAAAATTTTATTTCAAGAAAAGTCCAGCCGTTTTAAACACTGATCGTTTGTATTTTTGTTTTCGTCTGATTCCTACGTCCATTCATTTGTAAAGTTGCACAAACACTTCAACGAGTGACTGTCTCTTCTACAAATCGTTTATATTGGATTGTTTTTTTTTATTGATGTCAAACTCATTTAATCGTACCCATCACTATCATCGTCGTCCTGATCATTGAGGATGTATTGGAACGTTCCTTTATGTGTATTTTACATGTATGTGCATGTGTACCTGTGTATATGCATATGTATGTATATGAATATATGTGTGCTTCTATGCGTGTATGTTTGCATGTATGTGTACATGCATATGTATGTTTGCGTACATCTGTATGTATGCATGTATGTGTGCATGCATGTGTTTATTTCCATGTGTATGTGGGGTGGAGAGAGTTCCCGTAAGCCGTGGTGAAGGCAACCCCTCTAGGAGAAGCAAATCTCTAATTTGAAAAACCATAAAGCTGGAGACCAGTACCCGCATTAAGCTGGTCTGCAGTTTGACTTGTTACTGGCTACCTTGCTCTTGCTTGTTGCTGGATGTTAACATTTTGAACCGAGAGAGAGATTTAGCTGTTGTACAAACTCTGTAACATCATCTTTGTATAGATACTCCCTCAGGCATTTGTCTATAAAAAATAGTCCTGTGGCGATGGAAAAGTTGTGACGCGTGTAGGCCTGAAATGATAGAAGCATGTAATAATTGATCTACCACCATTATATGTATCTATGTGTGTATGTATGTGTATATATATACATGTGTATGCATATGTATGTGTGTATGTATGTGTATATATATACATGTGTATGTATATGTATGCATATCTATGTGTATATGTATGTATATATGTATGCGTGCATATATGTTTATGTGTGTATGTATATATGTATATATGTTTGTGTGTGTATGTATATATATATATGTATGTGTATATATATTTGGAAAATTATGTGTGAATTTGTCAACATGATCATAATCATTATCATGTGCTGCATACGTGCGAGTCTAAAACAAACGTTTTATTTTTTAAAAAATCCTAGCGTCTGTAAATCATATCAATTGGACTGTTGCTTTTCGTCGATTCGTACGTTGAGTTATTTGGAAAATTGTGTGAATTTGTCAACATCATCAGCATCGTGTACTGCATAAGTGTGAGTCTAAAACAAACTGTTTATTAAAAAAAAAAAATTTAAAAATTAAAAAAAAAGGAATGAAGAAAAAGATCAAGAAGGAAAAGGGACAAAAACGGTCCAGCCCCTGATCACTTACTATGTATGACTTTTGGAATGTTCCTTCATGTGTATTTTACATGTATATGTGTGTGTACGTATGTATAGGCATATGTATGTGCATATTTGTGTGCCTCTACGTGATTATGGTTGCCTGTGTGTGCACACACATACGTATGTTGGCGTACATCTGTATGTATGCATGTGTTTATTGTCATGCGTATGTGGGGTGGAGAGGGCTCCTGTAAGCAGTGGTGAAGGCAACCCCTATAGGAGAAGCAAATCTTAGATTAAAAAAAAAACATAAAGCGGGAAACCAGTACCCGCATTAAGCTGGTCTGCAGTTTGACTTGTTGCTGGCTATCTTGCTCTTGCTTGTTGCTGGATGTCAACATTTTGAACCGAGAGAGAGATTTAGCTGTCGTACAAAGCTAAAACTCTGTAACATCATCTGTGTATAGATACTCCCTCAGCCATGGAAAAGTTGTGACGCGTGTAGGCCTGAATTGCTGGAAGCATGTAATAATTGATTTGCCATCATTATATGTATATATGTATGTATAGGTGTATGTATGTTCATGTACAGGTGTATGTTTATGTGCGTATATCTATGTGTATATGTATGTATATGTGTATATGTATGTATATATGTATGTGTGTGTATATATATACGTATATATATTGTTTGCATGTGTATGTGTGTATGTATATACGTATATATATTGTTTGTATGTGTATGTGTATGTATGTGTATATATGCATGTGTGTATGTATATGTATGCATGTATATGTGTATGTATGTATGTGCCTGTTTGTGTATGAGTGCATATTCATGTATGTGTATGTATATGTAGGTAAGTGTATGTATATATATGTGCATATGTGTACATACGTGTATATGTATATATGTGTATGTATTTGTATATGCGTGTGTGTATGTATGTATGTGTATTATGAATTGTGTATATATATATATGTGTGTGTATGTTTACAGATATGTATGTGTGTATGTGTATATATGTATATTTGCATTTATATATATATGTATGTATGCCACTGACCGTCTTGTGTATGTTTATGTATGTATATGTATGTGTATTATGCATTGTGTATGTATGTATGCATATATGTGTGTTATATGTATGTGTGTATGCGTATATATGTGTATATATGTATGTATGCGTGCATGTATATATATATATATATATATATATATGTATGCATACTAGTGACCGTCTTCAGTGTCATGTCTGTTTGAATGTGTGAATTTTGCCGGCAGGACTAAAGTCATTTTCAGCTCATGGACTTTCAGTGCCTGAGGGAGTGGCACTCGTCTGACAAGACGTTGAAATCATCATATATGCATATATATGTGTATGTGTATAAATGCATATATGTGTATGTGTATGTATATGTAGATAAATGTATGTATATGTATATATATGTGCATATATGTGTACGTATTTGTATGTGTATATGTATGTATATGTGTGTTTGTATTTGTATATGCGTGTATATATGTGTATGTATGTGTATGTATGCATGTGTGTATGTATATGTATGTATGTGCATGCATGTGAATTATGTATTGTGTATGTAAATAAAATTAAATAAAAATGTAACGTGGCCATTACGAACGAACTGTGTTCGTTACAGTTAAAACTTCTCTTGGACGCCCCATGCCGCCTGGCACTGTCAAAAACGAACAAAAATAAATAAATACGGTTTTAACAAAAGCATTTATTATTGTTACACTTCCATCTCGATACAAATTAAAAAGTCTCTCGCTGCCACATGTCCATCTAGCATGCAGCTTTTACTCCTTCCTCCGACCACATGTCAGCAACAGCTGGCCCATTCTCGTCCGTGACTTTACACATTAATTTTCTTTGCCCTGCCATCATTTCTCCCCTATGCATGTGGTGTCCTTTTTTTCTACAGACGAAAACCCATGTACAATCTGCATGCACGTTAAAACGCTGCTCCTACTGCTAATACAATCATTTGTCTTCCATCTTTCGGCTGCTGCTGATATTTTCATACGCACTCAGATGCGCTCTGTTACAAGAATATATTAGTGAACATTTATCAACTAAGTTTAAAATGGTTTTCTTTAAAATAAAAAAAATGGAAAAATATCATGATATGACAAAAGCACTAAACCAACTTTCATCGTTTTTGTCTTTACATCTTCAAGATATAAAGTGGTGCAATTTGGAAAGGGCTGAAAAAAAAACAAGTTTCTATCTTTACATCTTTTTTTTTATTGCAATTTCACCCCAAACAAGGCACATTGCCACTTTGCTGTAAGGGACTACTATAAGGGACATAAGCTACAGGGGTAATATGTGGGGAGTTGAGCAGCAAAATGTCGGTTCACGTTACACTTGAACTTCTGCATGTCAGTACAGTTGAGGAAGCAGAAACTCGGAAGGGAATTCCAAAGTCCAGCGGTTCTGGGGAAGAAACTACTGGAGTAGAAGGCTCTCTTACATCTAGCGATCTCAACTGTGAAGGGGTGGGATTTTGCTGCTTGTCGGGTTTGTCGGGGGTATTTACGTCGAGGGGGCACAAGTGCTTGCAGTTCATCAGAGCATTCAGCATTGAAATACTTGTAGAACAGGCAGAAGCATGCTACATTACGGGACAGAGGCTGAAGCTTAGATGATAGTTCAGGACCTATCAGGTTAGCGACTCTTTTGAACCTGGTCTAGGAGTGAGAGACTAGTAGCAGATGCACCAGCCTAAATATGACAACAATACTCCATACATGGGCGAACGGTGGCCTTATAGAGGTACAGGGGTCTTTCGGGCGTTAGTAGCTTTCTAGCACGGTGAGAACCTAACTATTTCGCAGCATTTCTGGCAATGCTCTCAATGTAATTTTTCCAACTCATGTTTCCTGTGAACGTTAGGTCTAACCCTTGTTTCGCATAAATTGGAATGAATGACTTTCGTCCTGGTGAGACTCCATGTTTTGACAAGCTTCTGTGTCTGATCTTTACTCCTGATCTGAAATGGAATACGTACATCAAATCCGTTGCCCAAGTCAGTGGAAAAATGGTTTGATGATTCTGCCGCTCAAGTAGATAGTGCACTTCTGATGCAATTTTCTACCTGTATAAGAGCCAAGTACGTCCTAGGATGGAGTACCGTTGCTATATCTGAGCAGGAGCTGCTAGAAGCACCCTGTCCTGCCTCGACAGAGTTCAAAATGGACTTCATAGCCGAGGAGAGGATGCCCTTTTCTCTTCTCGGCATATACCTTCCACAAATGAAGTTATTTAAATATGAAAAGGTACATTCACTTTATTTACTTCACAATTAACTAAGATAGATAAAATAAACTTCGTAGTCTAGGGAATATTTCCCTTTTCTCTTCCCTGGAGCCTTTTTCTCACAGAAGAGACGTTGCGAGCCAGTCTCTGCTCTATCGTTATTTTCCTGTGTGTCATAAGTAAATTGCTGGACTCCTAATTAAATAAAGAAGTCGTCAACCATCTCAGCAGAAATAACCTAAGTGACATGCAATATGATTTCCGTTCTGCTAGATCTACAGCAGATGTGTTAATGGTTATATCTCATAGGATTAGTGAATCTCTCGACAAAGGCCTTTGATAAGGTATGGCATAAAGGCCTACGTCACAAGATCTCCAGCTACGGTATAGCTGGAAATGTCTTCTCAGTTATTAAATCATTTCTCTTTGATAGGTTTATGAGTCGTGATTGATGGGCAGAAATCAGAAGCTCATAGTATTAATGCTGGAATTTCAGGAGTCCATCCTGGGTCCAACTCTCTTCCTGATCTACAATAATGATCTTCCAAATCACATCCTTAGATCATTTGTAGACATTTATGCTGACAACACTACCATCTATGGCAGCACATCAAAGGCCATAAACGATCAAGTTCTCTCTCTCTCTCTCTCTCTCTCCTCTAATCTTGAGAAAGTGGTACAATGGGGAAAGAGGTGGCTGGTTACTTTTAATGCATCTAAAACCAAGCTCCTATCTTTACATCATCAACGCACTGATCTCCATCTAGCATCAATTGAAATGAATGGCTCTCGTCTTGGGGAAGATCCATGTTTTGACAACCTTCTGGACTTGACCTTTACTCTTGATCTGAAATGGAATGCATACATATAATCCGTTTCCAAGGTCGCTGGAAAAATGGTGGGATCCTTCTATCGATCCAGTAGATATCTACCTGCTAATGCAATTCTCTACCTATATAAGAGCCAGGTACGGCCAAGGATGGAGTATTGTTGCCACATCTGCGGAAATCCTAGACGTCTGGTCTTTGTCTCAGAGTGACTGAAAAGCAGAAATGAGCGTCCTGCTAAGCCGCACCCAGCTGACTACTATTTCTAGTTCTGATTGCCTTTTCTTTCATTTAAATTCTTATAATGTTCCAGTTTTTATATAGTCAGTACCTATCATCATCAACTTGGATGCTGTTTTCGTAATAATGAAAAAGAATGAAAAGTATTTACTAAAGGTTCATTTTTTAATATTTACTAAAAAAACTTCAAGAAACGTTGAGTATAGATAGTAGTGTTGGGACGATTCTCGGAATAGATTATTTTTTAGATGTTTTTTTAGATTATTATTGTTTGGATATTTTTTCTGATCATTTTTTAAATGTCTTTTTGTTCGCTTCATTTTGTTCGCTCCAGTCATTTATCTGTATCTATGCCTAAATCTAAACGTGGGTTCCATGAACAAAAGCTTCTTTCTTAGAACTGCACGCCTGTGGAACTCTGTTCCGTCTGCTTGCTTCCCACCTGACTACAACCTGGATGTCTTCAAGTCCAACGTAAACAAATTCCTGATGAACCGCCCCCTTAAGTAGACATTTTTATTAACCCCCACACTAACGTACTGTACATGCAATAACCCTTATCCCTGAGTGGCTTCCGGGCCTTGATAAGTGGTGATCACCTTGTAAAAAAAAAAAAAAAAAAAAATTAGGACTAAATAAAGTAATGCATTTTATATCATCAACGCGAATGCAGAAAAGTAAAAAAAAAAAAAAAAAAAACAATTTATTGATTACCTGTTTTACTTTTTGTATAAATAGGTTGGATTAATAGCTGTCCATCACAGATGTTACATCGTTTCAGAAAAACTATGCTCAATGTACTAATAACAGTTTTTCTTGCTTTTATGCAAACATTTATTCGGATTGAAAGGAATAGCTGAGTAAATGTTACTAAGTCAGTAGTTTTACTCTGTCAATACCGTCGCGTTTACGCTGACGGCAGGGAAATCAGTGCAAATAAAACAAAACTAATGACAAATAATGACGTCACTGTCAACGGAGAAAAGCTTGAAACTGTGAAGAATTTCAAATATCTTGGAACAATAGTTTCAAATGAGAGGTCCAAACCTAGAATCGCAATGTTAGCTGTAACACTGGTTAAGTTGAACAGCATTGGGAAGGATAAGGCAATCAAGCTATGCTCAAAGATAAGACTCATGTCCACTCAGTTTTCTGTTAAGATCCATGTTTGTGAAACATGGATCTTTACAGAAGAATTAGGGGTCCTGGATATGACCTTAAACTATATCCGATGGTGAGGCCCCAGCTTGCAGGCCTTAGGGAGTGTGGAGCCACCCTTTAATTGCCATTGCTCCCAGGTCCACTCTGACCCGGAGTGGTAGCACCTGTTAGGGTCCTAACTATGGGTTAAATAGAATACGACTTAAAAAACAAATACAATATATTCAAAAAATCGTTCTTCAAAATCACCAGATTCGGCATTAAAAAGGTTGATATGCTGTAAAACAAAACAACCAACCAACCAGAAGAATTAGGGAAGAGGATTCAGGCCTCAGAAATGAGATGCTTCAGAAGACTGCTTGGCGTCTCTTACAAAGACCACATAACGAATGAGGAAGTCAACAACAGAATAAGGTAAGACATTGGTCCTTATGAAGATCGTTTCATCACAATCAGGAAGCGCAAACTAAAATGGTTCGGCCACATAACAAGAGGAGAGAAGTTTGCTAAGACAGTGCTCCAGGGAACAGTCAGAGGCGGAAGAAAGAGAGGAAAACAGAAGAAGAGATGAGAAGACAACATCACAGAATAGACAGAATTGAAGCTTAGCAAGGCTGTCAAGCATGCGGAGGACAGGGAATGATGGAGAGGACTGGTTAACAGGTCATCTGTAGCGCACCAACGGCAACCACCATGGGTCAGGCGAAGAAGACCCGAGTTCAAATCTTACTTAAGTGAAAAAGTAGTTCAAATACAGTAAATACGAACTGATACAATATAGCTTTGTTTTAAAATCAAAATAAATGTTTTGTTGTCTTATAATTTTTAATCAATTACAGAGCAAACATTTGAGGAAAAATATACGCGGACATTACCCAGAGGTTTATGTAATAATTTGAAAATTTACGGAAGAAAAAAACAAAAACAAAACAAATCTCTAATTAAATATGCATAAATTTTAAAAGAATCGGAATCGGGAATCGGATGGGAATCGGAAATTTTTAAAGGAATCGGTAATTGTATCGGAATCGGGAAAAATTTTGGAATCGTCTCATCACTAATATATATATATATATATATATATATATATATATATATATAGTCTTTGAAGTTTTTAACATTTGAAACCATACAAAAAATTATTTTTTATCATTCGTTAAAAAAACATCTAGTCAGTAAGTCATTTAATCACCTGCAATCACTGCATCAACTCTCAAATTTACTATAATACCAATTTTTTTATTTTTTTTTTTTTTATTTTTTTTTTTCAAGGGATCATCAGTTGTTTACCATGAAACACTGTTTCGGGGATTTTTATATATATATACATATATATTATCAAGTTATCAAGGCCCTTTAAGAATACTTAAAGATGGGCATTGTCTGCGAATTTAGCATTTACCGATGCTAAGATATATATATATATATATATATATATATATATATATATATATATATATATATATATATATATACAGTCATCCACATACAGTACTGTTTCACTGTTTCACAGCTCATCAGTGCCGCTAGACAGGCAACTACCTCAAACCAGGATTGAAACCCGACTGCCTGTACGATATATATATATATATATATATATATATATATATATATATATATATATATATATATATATATTTAAATAAGGGAGTAGTCACCAACAATGTGTATTTTTTAACATTATTTTATTATTCCGTGTCTTGGGTTTTCATTGGGAATTATGTTTGGATCATTGTAATAATGTTTTTAAGTCATTGAAATCGTTTACGCGCGTTTCAAACGGTCTGTGATGCGTCTTCGTCAGAAATTATTTTCAAATGTGTAAAAATGGCGATTTTCGTAGTTAGTTTGAAGTTTTTCCAAGGGGTGGAGGCTTGTAAGTGTTTATTATTCATTGGTATGTTGAATTTTTATTGCTTTTTTATTTGGTTTGTCCAGGGACATTTTGACCTCGCTGTAGTCAGTCGCTATCTCTTTCTGCTAATGTGTTTTTCTTTTCCTTTAGAGTGGGGTAGGGTGTGTGTGTGTGTGTGTGTGTGTGTGTGTGTGTGTGTGTGTGTGTGTGTGTGTGTGTGTGTGTGTGTGCGTGCGTGTTTATGTGTGTATGTGCGTGTGTGTGTGTGCGTGTGTGTGTTTGCTTTTATTGGTTTGGGAATGTGTATATTGTTTTATAGTATTTTGGGGTTATTTGTTTCCTTAGGAAGGCGGCTGTGGTCCGAGGTCGTTACTAATGTGTATGTGTGGGGAGGGGGGACTGGCTCTTCTGAAGTAAAGGTAGGGGTGCTTTCATTCTATTTTGATATTTATTTTTTGGATTCTTGGATTTTAGTATTGTGATTTTTCGTTTTAGTCTTATATTATGTGTGTTTGGAAAGAGGGGTGTATTTAAAATAGGGGATTTTTAATGTTTCTATTTATTTGTCTCCCCATGTGGGTATGGCCAGGCCCAGGATCGGTTCCTAGTGTGGGGAAGATTTTGTTTCCCCAGAGGGGGGGGCATTGGAGGGGGTGTAGGTATGGAACGGGGATGATAGAAGGGAAGATAGTCGTTTCAGTCATGAGGGGGTTCTCCTCCCCTGACTGAGGAGGGAGCGAGGTGTTGGAACAGATATTATACTATGGTTCTAGGTGTCTCCTAGTGTTGTTTGTTTCGAGGTTAAGTAGGGTTGGTATTGTTCAGTGTGTTGTATTAGAGATAGGAGTGTTATGTCTGTGTGTGGTTGTATGCGCGCACGTGTGTGTGTTTTAATGTGTCGGTTCTGATTTATGTGTGGGTGTGTATATGTGTATGTGTATGGGTGTGCATGCGAGTGTACCTTGCATTTCATGTTTTTGTGTGATGGTATTAGGTTCTGTTCAGTTCAGGAGTGAATTTGGTGATGAAATTTTTTTCTTGTGTAAGTAAATAAAAATAATTGTCTGTTTGGAAGATTGGCATTATTTTGAAGCTGTTTCCACTGCATGTGTGTACGTGTTTTGAAACATAGAGGTGTCTGTTATTTGCAATTTTGATGTTGCTCTTATGTAAGGCCACTCTATTGCTGAAACTTTTGGTGGCGCCTATGTAGGATTTGTTGCATGTTGTGCATCTTAGTGCATATACTACATTTCTGGAGGTGCAATTTAGATCCTTTTTTATTTTGAATGTTTGTGCTGGGTTTGATTTTTGCTTTATTTTTGTTTTATTTTTGTTTTATTTTTTTTGTTTTTGTTTTATTTTTTATATTTTTTTTGTTTTATTTTTTGTTTTTGTTTTGTTTTTGTTTTATTTTTGTTTTGTTTTTTTTTTGTTTTTATTTTTGTTTTGTTTTTGTTTATTTTTTTTTGTTTTCGTTTTGTTTTTGTTTTATTTTTGTTTTGTTTTTGTTTCTGTTTTGTTTTTTTCGTTTTTGTTTTATTTTTGTTTTGGTTTTGTTTTATTGTTGTTTTGTTTTGTTTTATTTTTGTTTTGTTTTTTTGGTTTATGTTTTATTTTTTTGTTTTTGTTTTGTTTTTGTTTTATTTCTGTTTTGTTTTTGTTTTATTTTTTTGTTTTTGTTTTGTTTTTGTTTTATTTTTGTTTTTTGTTTTTTTGTTTTAGTTTTGTTTTTGGTTTTGTTTTTGTTTTGTTTTTGTTTTATTTTTTATTTATATTTTTTGTTTTTTTTATTTTTGTTTTGTTTTGTTTTTGTTTTATTTTTGTTTTGTTTTTTTGTTTTGTTTTATTTTTGTTTTGTTTTTGTTTTGTTTTTTTTTGTTTTATTTTTGTTTTGTTTTTGTTTCGTCTGCGTTTAATTTTTTTGTTTTTGTTTTGTTTTTGTTTTATTTTTGTTTTGTTTTTGTTTTATTTTATTTTTGTTTTGTTTTTGTTTTCGTGTTGTTTTTGTTTTGTTTTTGTTTTGTTTTCGTTTTGTTTTTGTTTTATTTCTGTTTTGTTTTTGTTTTATTTTATTTTTGTTTTGTTTTTGATTTGTTTTTGTTTTATTTTATTTTTGTTTTGTTTTTGATTTGTTTTTGTTTTGTTTTATTTTTGATTTGTTTTTGTTTTGTTTTATTTTTGATTTGTTTTTGTTTTCGTGTTGTTTTTGTTTTGTTTTTGTTTTGTTTTTGTTTTATTTTTGTTTCGTTTTTTTTTGTTTTTTTTTATTTTGTTTTATTTTTGTTTTGTTTTTGTTTTATTTTTGTTTTGTTTTTGTTTTATTTTTTGTTTGTTTTTGTTTTGTTTTTTGTTTTTGTTTTGTTTTTGTCTTGTTTTTTTTTTGTTTTTGTTTTGTTTTTGTTTTGTTTTTGTTTTATTTTTGTTTAGTTTTTGTTTTATTTTTTGTTTGTTTTTGTTTTGTTTTTTGTTTTTGTTTTGTTTTTGTCTTGTTTTTTTTTTGCTTTTGTTTTGTTTTTGTTTTTGTTTTGTTTTTCTTTTGTTTTTGTTTTGTTTTTGTTTTATTTTTTTGTTTTTGTTTTGTTTTTGTGTTGTTTTTGTTTTGTTTTTTTTGTTTTTTTTTTGTTTTTTGTTTTATTTTTGTTTTGTTTTTGTTTTGTTTCTGTTTTGTTTTTGTTTTATATTTTTTTGTTTTTGTTTTGTTTTTGTTTTGTTTTTGTTTTTTTGTTTTTTTGTTTTGTTTTTGTGTTGTTTTTGTTATATTTGTTTTTTGTTTTTGTTTTGTTTTTGTTTTGTTTTTGTTTTGTTTTTTATATTTTTGTTTTGTTTCTGTTTTATTTCTGTTTTGTTTTTGTTTTATTTTTTATATTTTTGTTTTGTTTTTGTTTTATTTTTGTTTTGTTTTCGTTTTGTTTTTGTTTTGTTTTATTTTGTTTTGTTTTTCTTTTGTTTTTAATTTGTTTTTGTTTTGTTTTTGTTTAGTTTTGTTTTGTTTTTTTGTTTATGTTTTTCCTCAATTCGCAATCATAACTTTTCTGTTGTGAAAGAAAAATACTAGCAGAGAGACTCGATGTTGCCCGGAATTGAATGAAGATGCAAAAATATTTTGCACTTCCATATTTTTATTGTCATCGAAATCGGTGAAATCGTCCATTTTTCAATCAAATAGATCGTTTGCCCTAGTTGGGAGGAAGCTTCACATGTCGCTTCCCAGTGACTTAGTCCACAATATATTGTTGTTTACATTGCACTGTAGAGAACCTATTGTTGATTTTATATTTTTTTATGTTGATTTTTATATTTTTATATAATGACTCGTATTAAAATGTAAAACGCAATCATGGTTCAATTATGCTCCAAACAGAAAATTCATTTGAGATAGTTCCCTATCATATCAAAGAACTCTCGATTTTATATGCCTGGCCTTTCCGTTTGCGCTGTGATAATGGCTTTGCTAGGGTTATAAATTATGATGAATAATCAACCGAAAAGAAAGAGAGGGGATATAAAACCAATAAAAATTATGGCTTGAATTTAAGTTTAAAATACAAAAATCAAGTATCATGGTTCAGTTGTGCTCTTTCATCGGATTTTTCGATTATCGATACTTATCGAAGACATTCAGATAGAAAATCTACCCAAGAACACTGCCAGGAACATAAAGTACATTTGTGGGTGTGATTTTTTTTTTTTTTTTTTTTGTCCAGCCACTTAGAAATCTATAGGGAGCGAACTCACACACACACACACACACACACACACACACACACACAGTCCCTTTTATATAATATATCATTTTTTTTGTGTGTGTCCTAATCCAAGTTCGTCTTAGGATAGTCGGTATTTCTCCACATTAAAAACCGACATGCGTGTCTTCGTAGTGTAGCAAACAGATTAAAAAGGGCCTATCGTATTTTCTTTCTCCGTTTAAATGCCCCCCCCCCCGCCTCTCCAGTTAAGGAATTTTTATCCTGGGCCCCAAATCAACAGAGATTCGACCATTCATTTAATGACCAGATCCCTGTTGACTTATGCGGTGGGCGTTTTGTTTTGTGCAGTTTTAGATCTACCCCGTCCAGACCTTGCTTTCTCTCTTTAAGAATGGGGTTAGCTTGTTGCTAATCGCTTGAGGCGCTCTCCCAGGGAATGCCGACGGGGCTACCCAAGCATTTTTTTTTTTTTTTTATGTCAAATTGCCCCTCTCCTTTGGGGGCGCTGACTTTTCAATCCCACTTTCCGACTTTGGTGTCTAAGTTTTTGCAATATGAAAGACCAAACAAACTCTACCCCCTCCCCTGCATACACGCAGTGTTTTTAACACCACCGCTATATACGCTGCCCTGCGTCGAGCAATATTTCTGCTGGGTCCACAGCGGCATTGAAACAAAAGGATTCTATTATTTACTGAATGTAGTTTGAAATTGTATAGAATCTAGAAATCATCGGACGATAAACTAGTGTTATACGAAATATTAATTTACAATTAACAAGTTTAGCGACAGATGAAAAGATGTTTAAATTAAAAAAAAAAAAGAGAGAGAACTTACCTTTAATGTTATTTTTGCTTACACAGGTGTGTAGATGTTGAATACTTATTTTTTGTTTTTTATTTGTTGTCAAATAATTAGTTTCTCCTGCGTTAGTATCATCCTATTGAAATGCATACATGTATATAAGAAAAGCGGTGCTTCCTATGGTTTGATTGATATATATGTATGTATGTATGTATGTATGTATGTATGTATGTATTGTATGTATATCCGGGATTCGTCACTTATTGGGTGACTGGACGCACTGTGGGAATGAACATTAAAACGGAATTATAGACGCGTTGCGTGTGCGTGCGACTGTGTGTTCACACAGGTGGGTTGGTTGGCTTTTGTTATATAGTGCTATGCTTTTCTTTCAGAAAACTTTCCTTCTTCTTTATAAAAAAGTTATGCTTTTTTTCTTTTTTTTTCTTTTTGTCGCACGTTTTTCATTATTTTTTCGTTTATTTTCGGTTTTCCTTTATCGTTCTTTTTTTCTTTCTTTCGTTTTTATTTTCGTTTTTTTTTTTTTTATTTCATACCTTTTGTTCCTATTTACTTACCTCCCCACGAGGGCAGAGTTGGACTCAAGGCCGTTTTTTAATTCCGAGGAAAATCCATAAAAATGTCTCAGTCATAAAGGGTTTCTCCTCCACTGACCGAGAACAGAAAAAGCATCAGAACAGATACTACACTTTGAGGCTTGTATCATTTATTTTCTGTAAAATTATAAACAATAAACAAGTAGGAACAAGGCCAACTCAAAAAATGAAGAGGGAAGTCTGTGGTCATCCTTGTCATCTTTTTATTTGTACAAGGAGTATCTTTTTATTTGTACAAGGAGTATCTCATCCCAAAGTTTTCAATCACTTTAGGGGCTTTCGTACTTGTTGCCAAATCAAAAAAGGTTTTTCCCCGTTTTTGTTTTTTTATCCTTTTTGCTTTTACCTACTTTCTTTTGTCATCTCTTAACAGAAAGCGGTCCTGGATATGACCTTAAACTATATCCGATGGTGAGGCCCCAGCTTGCGGACTTTGGGGAGTGTGGATCCACCCTTTAATTACCATTGCTCCCAGGTCCACTCTGACCTGGAGTGGTAGTACCTGTAAGGGTCCCAACTATGGGTTAAATAGAAACCGACTTGAAAAAAATATATATTCTATTAAAAATTTTTTCTTCAAAATAACTGGATTCGGCATTAAATAACCCGAAAAGGGTTGATATGCCGTAAAACAAAACCAACCAACCAACTTAACAGAAAGCGTATATTACGTCGTACTCCCTTCAAGGGGAGCACGGCACTAAATTAACCATACGTTACCTTGGCGGCATATGTGTAAATGTAAGGCGTGTATATAAAAAGTCTGTGTGTGTGTGTGTGTCTGTGTCTGTGTCTGTGTATGTGTGTGTGTCTGTGTGTGTGTGTGTGTGTGTGTCTGTGTCCGTGTGTGTGTGTGTGTGTGTGTGTGTGTGTGTGTGTGTGTGTGTGTGTGTGTGTAATGTATTTCTTTAGTTCTTTCCCGCTGCAAGAACTTAGATATCGAGGTCGGAACGTGGGATTGAGAAGTCAGTGATGCCCCCCACCCCGGTGTGACCTGCAAAAATGTGTCTGAGCAGCCCCGTCGATATTCCCCGGTGATGGCGCCTCAGGCGATTAGCAATAAACTAACCCTTTCTCAAAGAACAATGTCTGGGCGGAGTGAACCTCCTAGAACTGCACAGAACCAAACCCCCACCGCAAAATCAACAGGGACCGGATTATTACAGGAATGGTCAAATTTCTGTTGGTTTTGAGGGTCCGTAGATGTGTGTGTGTGTGTGTGTGTGTGTGTGTGTGTGTGTGTGTGTGTGTAACTGTTTATATACACACGTTACACATATACATACAGTTTTTGGGGGGTTTTTTAGGGTTTTTTGGGGGGGTTCTTTGGTTTTTGGGGCTTTTTGGGGTTTTTTTTCATTTTATTTTTCTTCTCTGTTTTATTCTTTCTTTTTTCTTTCTTTTCTTTCGTTTTATATTTTTTTACTCTTTCTTTTCTTTTCTGTCTTTCATTTCTTAAATTTTTTTTCTTTGCGTTTTTCTGTTTTTCTTTCTTTCATTCAGTTGTATTCTTTTTTTATATCTTTCTTTCCACTTTTATTTCCTTTCTTTTTTTTCTTTTCATTTTTTACGTTCTTTGTCTTTTCTTACTTTTCTTCTTTCCGTCTTTTACTATTCCCTATATATATATATATATATATATATATATATATATATATATATATATATATATATATATTTGCCTTTACATAAGCAGTAGTTTGTTGCTACACAGTCATGAGCATGTTTCGGTCTACCAGTATTTACCAACTAGAGACCTCATCAGGCAACAACCTTTATTTCCGAAATTCCGTTTTCGGAAATAAGGGTTGTTGTCTGATGAGGTCTCTAGTTGGTAAATACTAGTAAACCAAAACATGCTCATGACTGTGTAGCAACAAACTACTGCTTATGTAAAGACAAATGTAACTTGCTCTACTTCTGTATTGAGCACTCTCGTATGAACCTCGTTATATTTCACTGGTTAACCTACCTTTGGAAAATAGCAACCTCAATTATATATATATATATATATATATATATATATATATATATATATATATATATATATATATATATATATATATATATATATATATATATATATATATTGGCTTAAAAATGCGAAGCTCGCGGTTTGTTTACAAACAAGCGTTTGAGCCCTTTACAAGTGTAGCGGACGGATGTTTATTTAAATAGACATTCGGACAGATTAGTTGCGAGCATCGCTTCCGTGGTCGAGGGGTAGAACTGCCGACTCTCAACACGATGGTTCCATGATTCGATCCTCGGCTTGGGAGAGGTGCCAGTTTAGCGGCACTGATGAGTTGTGATACAACGAAACAGGACTGTATGTCGATGACTACAAATATATTTTATATATATGTTTTTTTTTGTTTGTTTTTTGGTTTTTTTTTGCTTTTTACACAGTGGTCACCACTTATCAAGGCCCGGAAGCCACTCAGGGATAAGGGTTATTGCAAGTACATTACGTTAGTGTGGAGATTTGATGAAGTGTTTACTTAAGGGGGCGGTTCATTAGGAATTTGTTAACGTTGGACCTGAACACATTCAAGTTGTAGTCAGGTGGGAAGCAGGCAGACATAACAGAGTTTCACAGGCGCGCATTTCTAAGAAAGAAGCTTTGTTCATGGAATCCACGTTTTGATTTAGGCACAGATAAAGAGTGGGGGAAATTTTTTCACAGTGGATTCTGCTAGACGGGTGTTTTTCGTGAAAGATTGGCGAGGGGGGGGACCAAAGATTGGAGTTCAGACGAGCACCTGGAAATAACGGTAAAACAAGGATAGGCTCGCAACGTCTCTTCTGTGGGAGAGAGGTTACAAGGTAGAGAAAAGGGCATTCCCCACTAAGCCACGAAGTCTATTTTGTACTCTGTCAAGGCAGGATATGTGTGTGTATATATATATATATATATATATATATATATATATATATATATATATATATAAATATATATATATACACATATCTATTAAAGTGAGAATGTGTGTGTGTGTGTGTGTGTGTGTGTGTGTGTGTGTGTGTGTGTGTGTGTGTGTGTGTGTGTGTGTGTGTGTGTGTGTGAGGACACTTCTCAACCTATATACTTAACGAATTTTTTATCTACAGACTTGAAATTTAGTATATAGGGCATTTAGACATGTGGGTTTTTTTTTTGTTTTTTGTTTTTTTTTTTACATATGGTTTTCATCCGGAAAAAAGGACTGTTAAGGGGTCAAAGTTGGGGTCAAAGCGGGAAAAGATTGGTACTCAGTGCTCGTCAAATTTTTATTTATTTGTCAATTATTTCACAAAATTTGAAAACACTTTTCAAATTAGTTTGGCAGGCTGGTCTAATGGTTATCGTATTAGTGAACTGTTTAGAAAGAAACATAATACTCGCATGCACGTGTCTCAGTTTCTTTCCATTATTTTTTTTTTTTACTTCATTTACTTTTAAAAGAATTTAACGTTGCATTTAATACTGGGCAACGCCGGCTATATCTTGTTATCTATATATCTACAAAAGTGAGAATGTGTGCGAGGACACTTCTCAACCTATATACTCAAAACATTTTTGATCTACAGATTTGAAATTTGGTATATAAGGAAATGTGGAAAACTTTTAACTCGATTTTCATCCAGAAAAAGGGGCAGCTAAGGGCTTAAAAATAAAAATTTGCTACTTTGGGGGTCATCGGATTTTGATCTGTTTGTCAACTATTTCACGGTTGGATATTGTAATATTTCCCAATACAGATTCCTTATGTTAAGTATAAGTCGGTTTGAAAACACCTTTTTAAAAGACCATACCATGCTGGCTTTTGGTTTCGATCTCAGCTCGAGTATTTTTTTTTTTTTACATACAAAAAGTGGACTGTTTAGAAAAAAAACATTATATTCGCATGGACGTGTTTCAGTTTCTTTTCGTTTTTTACTTCATTTTTTTTTTTTTCTAAGAAATTTAACGTTGCGTTTAATACCTACGGTATTTCTGTTTATAATAAATAATAATCCTGCATTAGGTGTGTTAGAAATTTTGTGAAAAATATTGAATAATTCGATCTCCTGTCTTTCCAAGCTTATAACTACTCGAAAAATGTAATTCAAACCCTAATATTTTTTCAATTAAAGGAATAAGGACCAAGGTTTCATTAAAAAAAAAATTAAATAAAAAATAAGTGATTTAAAAAAAAAAAGGTTTTAAACTTCGGACTTTACATGTGAATTTCTAAAAAACACTTCATTTTTTGTTTTAAATTTAAATATATTATTTATTGATCGTTTATCTTCAATTTGTGATATATAAAACTTTGGTGAGTAAAAGAATTATTTACTTTTTAATAAACATTTCAAAATGGGGGGGGCGTGAAATAAAAAAAGCGTTTGTTTAAAATATTAAATTCGGTTTATTGGAAAGAGCATAAAATTTCACATTGACCCTGAAAATATCGTAAAAATAGAATCAATAGAAAAATTTTAATAGATTTTTAAAGTTTAAAAATTGAAAAATACTGAACTCGTAAAATTCAATTAATTTAATTACTGTTTTTAAAAAAATAATATTTCTATTACTTTTTATAGAATTTAATCGATTATTTTGGAAGTATAATCCATAAAGAAAATAAACAACCCACTTTTAAAAGAGAAATTACGAATTTTTTTATCTTTTATTCGCAGTTTCGTGTTAGGGGTGTCAAAAATTCCTACAAAAATTCTGATACACCTAATCCTGCATTAATTAAAAATTAATATTTATGCGTATTTTACGACCGGGCAACGCTGAGCGGCCTGCTTGTAATATTATAAAATAACATAGTATATTACGCACACACACACACACACACACACACACACACACACATATATATATATATATATATATAATTATTTTTTACTATAATAATAATAATAATAATAATATATATATATATATATAATTATTTTTTACTATAATAATTAAATACCTACAGACACTAGTGTTTCATCCTTTCGGGAATCTTCAGTGCAGGGTGTCACAATTAATACCAGTCGAACGATTTGAACCCCGCAACACGAGACATCTCTGGCTCGACTAGCGGAGACATATATATATATATATATATATATATATATATATATATATATATTCAATATTTAATTCGACGGTGAGTATTGTGTTGTAATGGATTTGGATCAAAATTGGGATAAGGATTCTAGATATAAGGTTTAGTATAATTTTATCTTGATTTTAACCCTAGTAAGGAGAGACAAATGGTGCGAAACTGTTTAATTTTACTTTTTATACCACGAAGTCACAATTATATGCCCTCATTCTACCAATTGTTTGTCAGCATAAAATCCAATAATGTACAGGTGTCACTCGTCGCTCACATCTGTCACTCAACTGTGTAGAATAAATTTGGACGCTTGTTAAGATAGAGCCGACGGATTGGATTGATTTTTTTTTTTAAATATGTTGTTTCAAGCAAAAAACAATATTATGTACTTTTTGTAATGTCGAAAATAGTAATATATCCAAAAATTACGAAAATTCACCGATTGGATAGTTATTTAGTTAAAAGTATTTTTTTTATGGAAAATTGGGTAAAATAGCATTTTTTTTTCTCAGACGCTTTAAAGTGGACGGTGAAGAGTTCACACAAATAAGGGACATAACTCGAACGCATATTTTACATTACATTTTAATGGTGACTAACATTTGTAGCGATAAACATTTTCTTTTACTAAAAACATAATAGCATTTGTTCTACTCGATGAAGTTTTGTAATTTTGGAATATATTACTGTTTTCGACATGACAATTAAGTACATAATATTCTTTTTGTTTAAACGACATATTTCAATGATTGCAAAGCTATTTATAATACAGCACTTAAAAACAGTGGGTGTAAGGACATAGATATAAAATATAAAGTAACTAATGCTAGCACAAATAGATCTAGAAATCGTAATAGGAAGGTGATTTGGTTCACACACCCCTTTAATATTATGCTCAAAACAAAACTCGGTACAAAATTTTTACAACTTATTAACAAGCATTTCCCACCAAATAATATATTACATAAAATCTTTAATAAAAATACATTAAAATTAAGTTATAGCTGTGGGGATAACTTGGAAAGAATTATAAAAAAAACATAATGGAAGAATCTTAAGGACTACCAATAGAGAAAGTGTAGATATTAGTGATAACACGGCTGTGAATAAATGTAACTGCCAAAAACCTGAGGAATGCCCAATAAAAAATGAATGTCTAACCTCATTAATGGTATACCAGGCTAGGATATTCCCAGAAGAGAACCCAAGGGATGAAAGATTTTACATAGGTAGTACCCAAATGACATCAAAAAATAGATTCTATGGACATACACGTTCGATGAATAATCAAACGTATGAAAAGGACACTTCCTTATCGTTATACTACTGGAAATTAGTTAGAGAAAATAAAACACTTAGGATAGAATGGAAGATTATTAGAAGGGCCAATACTTGCCATTCATTAAACTCGCCATGTCCATTATGCTTATCAGAAAAACTTGAAATAACTAGGTTTAAAGATAGGGATAAAGGGCTAAATATTAAACAAGAAACTGCTATATCATGCAAGCATTTCAGAATACATGCACTTAAAGAACTCTGTTAAGAAGATCAGAACAACTACGATTACAACTATCCCCCATCCAATAACCTCCCCAAAAGAGGATGAGTGAGGTTGTAACTATGATCCTACCTGTATGGATTACATAAGTCGCTTAATATTCTATTTTCTCAAGCAGTTATAACATTACTAACCTAAATAAATACCTGTATGATAGTATACTTGAACCAAACGGGTAATAGATTGTTGGGTGAACCTCGAAATAATGTATGCATGTGAATATTTTTGGTTGTGCATATGTATGTGTATATGATCTGTATGTATATATATATATATACGTGGGTAGGAAAAATAAATTAAAAAATTAAAAAACGAAGCGGAATGAATAAAGACAAAGGTAAGTACTACAATATATGAGCCTTTATATTCCGTTTGTATAACCTAAATGCTCCGATTTTTGTCATATTTTATTGTATATTATTATTATATCGTTATATATCTTATGTATATCTATGTAAACCTCGAAGGAGTACTTGCTAAATCTGAGGATAGACCTATAGACTTCAAGCTGAATTCACTATTAATTTTTACGTAGTAAAAAACGTACAACTTAGAAAAAAGTAACAAGCGGGTGGGAACGGGTAATATAATATATGGGGTTTGATGAAAAGAATTATGTAGTGAATGAGTTCATTCATATTTCTATTATAGATGTATCATTTGGTGGCAGTGTACATATATATGTCTGTACTTTGTGTAAATATCTATGTATATGTGTATCTATGTATGTATGTATGTATGTGGGTATGTATGTGTATTTTAGTGTCAGGTCATGTCATATGCTACTGGTACCATATAACCCAGTACTACCTGCCTCATGGTCGGGTCACCGGCGACTAAACTGGTTCCCCCACCAGACTTGTTTGGTGAGGAGGGCGGCTAGTCTCCCTGAAGGATTAAAAACAAGACCTTCAAAGGACGAATGAACTCTTTTTCTGGGTCAACGGCCAACTAGCACCGTGTATATTTGTGTGTGTGTATATGTTTATTGGGGTGGAGAGGGCTCCCGTAAGCCGTGGTGAAGGCAACCTTTCTAGGAGAAGCAAATCTCTGATTTAAAAAACCATAAAGCGGGAGACCAGTACCCGCATTAAGCTGGTCTGCAGTTTAATTTGTTGCTGGCTATCTTGCTCTTGCTTGTTGCTGGATCTCAACATTTTGAACCGAGAGAGAGAGACTTAGCTGTCGTACAAAGCTAAGACTCTGTAACATCATCTTTGTATAGATACTCCCTCAGGCATTTGGGCTCATGGATTTTAAATGTCTGAGGGAGTGGCACTCGTTTGACAAGACGTTGCAATCATCATCATGTGTATGTATATATGTGTGTGTGTCTATATGTATATGTATGTGTGTATATGTATATGTATATATATGTGTGTGGGTGTGTGGGTACATATATGTGTGTGTGTATGTATGTATATGTATTTATATGTATATATTAAAATAGGCTGTCTCGTATACGATGATTATAATAATGTATATTACAAGAATGTATGGGTGTCTGGGTATATATGTATGTATGCTATGTATGTATATATACGCCCGAGTAAACTATAATAATACGCTGTTTCATATAAAAGGGTTACCACACTACGGAAGTTAAGAAGCACCTTATTATTAAAAAAGATTTTTGTATTTGTGCGTGTATTGCTGTGCTTTTATACGTTGTGAGTCAGCGGGTATCTGTGTGTCCATATGTGTATATATATGTAAGTATATACGTGAGTTTATACTGATATCTATATGTATATGTGTCTCGTATACATCTCTGGAGATTTGGGGACACGTATGGATGGGTATGTGTGTCTGCACCTGTGGATAGTCTGACTGTGTGTTTATATATTGTATGTATGCTGGTATGGGTGTGTATGTATATGTTATACGTATATGTATGTATATATATATGTATATATATGTATGTATCTGTATATGTGTGTATGTATATATATATATATATATATATATATATATATATATATATATATATATATATATATATATATTATCGAGACGTGTGTTGCATGAGGGACTGAACAAGAGTTTTCACCGGCTGGAGTTACGCCCCCTTACCGGTGTACTCATGTTTGAGATATGTAAATAAAGACGCCATTTATATAGAAGCTGATCGGTTGTTATGTCTTATTCAATCTATTCACATCCTCGATAATGACACATGGTGGCCGCGGTGGGATAAAGATATGTCTAAGTAAGATGTACAAAAGGATAAGAAGCGGAAAGTTATTTGCAGAAACAGATAAGTAACTTTATTGTTCTTGTTTAAAATTGTAATTCGTACGTCACGTGGAAGAGAAAAAAAAAATGTCGGATGGAAGCATGGAAGAAACAAACAGACCAGTGGCTGGCATAAGACCACCAGCGCCCTTATGTATGGAAGATAATTTATCGGCGAACTGGAAGTTGTTTAAACTGAAATGGCATAACTACGCCATTATTACGTGTTTGACGAGACAGTCATTACAGTATCAAACGGCACTTTTGCTTCACACGTTGGGAGATGACGCATTGAAAGTTTATTACGGATTTCAATTTCTAACACCTGAGGATGAAAGAACACCCACCGAAATTATGCAGGCATTCGATAAATACGCTATAGGGGAAACGAATGAAACCTACGAGCGTTACGTATTTCATTCTAGAAAGCAAGGAGAATCAGAGACTGTGGAATCCTTTATTACGGCACTACGGACGTTAGTAAAAACGTGCAATTTTTGTGACAATTGCGTTTCATCAGTAGTCAGAGATCAGGTAGTGCTGGGAATACACAACCCACAGACACAAGCTGAATTATTGATAATAAGACAATTAGACTTACAAAAATGTATTGACATTTGTAAGCTGTCTGAAAATGCCACGGTCCAGTCCAGAATCCTAAGGCCTGAAGGAGTGAATAAGGTTGATTTTAAACCGAGGAGAAAGACATTGGCTCAAACTGACAGAGATTGCTGGGCGTGTGCACTGCGGCATGGACCGAGAAAAGAGTTATGTCCTGCATTTGGCAAGACCTGTTATCAATGTAATGGGAAAAACCACTTTGCCGCGAAATGCAAAGTATCAAGGAAAAAGAAGGTGCAGGCTGTCAAAACCCAATATGAGGACCAGGAAAACGACAGTAGTAGTTCAGACTATGGACAGGTAGACAACATAACGATTAAGGAAAAGGTGAATGCTGTGAATCAAGAGGTGATAAAGGCGGAAATGATGGTGAAAGGAAAACCAATTGCTTTTCAGCTCGATAGTGGAGCGTCCGTGAACATATTGAATGTGAAACACGTGATGGGAAAAACACTGGAACATTCAAATAAGACCCTTGTCATGTGGAATGGAGCAGAAGTGAAGCCGTTAGGAGAGTGTCGAGTTAAAATGATAAACCCCAAAACTGGACAGAAATATGCAGTTAAGTTTGTCATTGTGAAAGAGGATTTCCATCCTTTACTGGGAGCAAATGCAATCCAGAAAATGGAACTCGTCACAATCAATAACGACAAATTCAAAATGGTCGCCAAAGTTTCCCAAATGAATGAATCCAGCACCCAGTACTCGGACAGCATTATCAATGACTTCAGAGATGTATTCAAGGAAGAATTGGGTCAATTACCAGGAGAGGTACATTTGCAGGTGGATCCAGGAGTAACACCAAATGTTGCAGCAACACGGAGAATACCAGTGGCACTTAAAGACAAGCTAAAAGTCGAGTTGGAAAAACTGGTTAAGAAGAATGTTATTGAACCAGTGGGCGACCCAACACCATGGGTAAGTGCGTTAGCACTGGTAACTAAGAAAAATGGAGGCCTGCGGATATGTATAGACCCAAGACCACTGAATAAGGCTCTGAAGAGGGAACATTTTCAGTTACCTACACTGGACGATTTACTACCAGAACTGGCTGATAGCAAGGTATTTTCTACCCTAGATCTACGAGATGGATTCTGGCATGTAAAATTAGACGAAGTCAGCAGTCGCTTAACAACATTTGCTACACCATACGGTAGGTTCCGGTGGAAGGTTTTACCTTTCGGTATTTCTCCAGCTCCAGAGATATTTCAAAAGACCCTTTTTAACAATGTGTCCGATTTGGAGGGGGTGGTTAACAAAGCGGATGATCTTCTGGTGATTGGGAAGGGTAAAACGATGGAAGAAGCAACAATTGATCATGACCTAAAACTCAGGAAACTGTTGCAGAGATGTCGTGATCGCGGGATGCGATTGAATGCTGGAAAATTGAACTTACGACAAACGTCTATATCTTTCCTGGGACACATAATAACCAGTGATGGTTTACTTCCTGATCCTGGGAAGGTAAGAGCCATAAAAGAGATGCCGTGTCCAACAGATGTGAAAGGAGTGCAACGATTGGTTGGATTTGTGAATTACCTGGCAAAATTTCTACCACACATATCTGATGTGATGGCCCCAATTCGAAATTTAGTGAAGGCAGATGTGCCATGGACATGGTCCCAAATCCATGAAGAGGCTTTTGGGAAAATGAAAGAGTTAGTGAGTGAGGCACCAGTGTTGAGGTACTATGACCCCAACAAATCTTTGGTCATCCAATGCGATGCAAGTGAGAAGGGCATGGGGGCTGCACTATTACAAGAAAGTCAACCCCTAGCCTATACCAGCCGTGCACTGACCGACACAGAAACTCGGTATGCACAGATTGAAAAGGAACTACTAGCAGTAGTCTACGCATGTGAACGGTTTCATCAATATACGTTTGGTCGACAGATAACAGTGCTAACCGATCATAAGCCACTGGAGGCGATTATGAAAAAAGAATTGGTGAAATGCCCAAAACGACTTCAAAACATGCTGATGCGACTACAGGCTTACGATGCTATAGTTCTGTACCATCCAGGTAAGAAAATGTTCCTTGCAGACACGCTATCAAGAGCATACATTTATGCATTGAGCAGTGAAGATATGGACGATGAAGATGATGTCAAGGAAGCAGAATATATTCCTGTAACAGAGAGAAGGCTGCTTGAACTGCGCTCAGCCACGAAGGAAGACAGAAGCATGCAGCAGTTACAGCAAGTAATTCTGGAAGGATGGCCAGAAGAAAAAATACATCTTGACCCAGAGGTGAGACCATATTTTAACATGCGGAATGAAATGACGGTGCAAGATGGTTTAATTTTCAGAGGAAACCGGGTAGTGGTTCCACTGACACAGAGGGCGGTGTTGAAAGAAAAGCTGCATTCCACACACCTGGGAGTAGAAGGATGTTGCAGAAGAGCAAGAGAATGCTTGTATTGGCCAAATATGAACAGTGACATCAAAGACTATGTGTCAAAGTGCCCCACATGTAGAAAATATGAAGTGGCCAACCCGGCAGAACCATTAATGGTCCATGAAGTTCCTGACAGACCCTGGGCGAAAGTGGGAGTAGATCTCTTTAAGTTTGCAGATAGAGACTATCTGTGCACAGTTGATTATATGAGCAACTTCTGGGAAATCGATCATCTTCTCAATACACAAGCAAAGACAGTGATAACTAAACTTAAACACCATTTTGCACGACATGGAATACCAGACCAGGTCGTAACTGATAATGGGCCTCAGTTTAGTAGCCAGGAATTTTCTACCTTTGCAAAAAAGTGGTATTTTACACATACACCTGTCAGTCCATACAATAGCAAGGCAAATGGCAAAGTGGAATCTGCGGTAAAGATGGCAAAGAACCTTTTCCGGAAAGCGATGGACGATAAGGCTGATCCATACCTAGCAATGTTGGATCACAGGAATACGCCAGCCAAAGGTCTCTTATCACCAGCTCAGAAGCTGATGTCAAGGAGAACAAAAACACTTCTCCCAACCAGGGAGGATTTACTCAAGCCAGAATTGCCCAAAAATCTGAGAAAATCAGTGAAGCAAGACCGCAGGAGGCAAGAACATGCTTTCAACCACAAAGTAAAACCACTTAAACCATTGTATCCTGGAGATGTAGTACGGATGAAACCACACATAAATGGTCAAAAGGAGTGGAGAAAAGCTGTTGTATGGAGGAGACTGGATGAGCGATCATACCATGTAAAAGTGGATGGGGACTTATATCGACGGAATAGAGGAGATTTGAAGAAAACTGCAGAGACACCCCCACTCACATCAGGAATACACCAGCCATATGAAGTGCAGAGCGAGTTACCCAAGAATACAGGGCAGAGTACAGAAGAGATATATAACTCAGAACCACCTCAATATGAAGGTGAAATAAGAGAAAACCTCAACCCGACCCCATCCCCAACAAAACCAACTCCGGAAAGGTTGCGGACAACACGGTCAGGAAGAATAATAAGAGATCCTGTGAGATTCAAGGATTTCACAACATAAGTGAAAGGGCAGAATAATCCCTGTTAGGTAGGAGGGTAGTCAGCCCAAGGAATGCCTAGATCACTGTGTTTTGTAGACTGTTTTAATTCTTATCAGACTTTTTGTTGTGTTTGTTTTTTTTGTTTTGTTTGTCTTTATCTTCTGTTTTTATTATTGAGAAAAGGGAAGATGTTGCATGAGGGACTGAACAAGAGTTTTCACCGGCTGGAGTTACGCCCCCTTACCGGTGTACTCATGTTTGAGATATGTAAATAAAGACGCCATTTATATAGAAGCTGATCGGTTGTTATGTCTTATTCAATCTTATTGTTATTGATATTATCAATGTTATAGAAATTAATATTATTGGATTATTAGTGGGATTAACATTATTAGTTTTGGTATAATAATAGTCATAATATATGATATCCAGGTGTGTGCATGGGTGTATATGTTTGAGGGTCGGTGCATTGATATAACTGCGTAGGTATAAATATAAACAGATTCTAACTGCATGTGAGCATTATGTATCTATGTATGTGTATGTGTGTATATGTGTGTATGTATACACGGATGTAGCAAAGTGTGGGTGTTTATACGTGTATTTATATATATGTATGCATGAGGAGGTGGATAACTTCCGGGGTTTTATGTTTATTTTATATTTTTATTTTTTATTTCTTATTTTTATTTGTTTATTTATTTTTTTATTTTTTTTTTATTTATTTAATTTATTTTAATTTTAATTTTATTCTTGTGTTATAGTTATTGTTTGTTTTCAGTGCGTGTGTGTGAGTAAAATACAGCGAACTGTGTATATCAACTGAGTATAGGTATAAGCGCGCGCGCGTGCGCGTGTGCGTGTGTGTGTGTGTGTGTGTGTGTGTGTGGATTGAAAGACACCGGTCAGTACTCAATGGCCACAAGGAATGTTTTTAATTTACTGACCGCGAGGAAAAAATATTAAATTCTCAAGTACCTTCTGCCGTAAAAACCAAAAGATGGGATAGATAAACTTAAAAAGAGAATATAAAAAAAAGATGTTTATTATCTTCAAAGACCTCACTTATCCTCTCCCAGCTCATAACCCCCACCCATGTTACATTCTAACTCTGTAAACGAAATAAGAAAATGTTTTTGTTTGAAATATCAGCTATCGACGATAATTCTTGGCCTGAAGACGTAATCCCCCAACGCGGGTGATTACAGAAACATGTATGCACATATGTAGCCATCAATGTTTGCATAAATAAATTATATATATATATATATATATATATATATATATATATATATGTATATATAGTTACTAGCAAAAGTACCCGTCGTTGACTGGGTTCAAAAACAGCCTACAGAAAATGGACTCTGATTTATGAAAGTATGATAGGTTATGAAAAGGAAGGGTTGTAAAGAGATAGCTTCGAATTTGGGGGTATCAAAACCGAAGCAAAATATGATGAAAGTAAAAATAAAATAGATAAACCCCATAATTTATTATACCATACCTGTTCACACTGAAACACTTATCACAATATTCTGTGGATCTATATTAAAAAACCTTGTTAAACTTTGTGACATATTTCTATTCTATGGAGGTCAGGCGCGAACAAACACCCCATAATTTTATTATACCATATTTCTTCAAACTGGTATCAATTGGGATGGATGGCTCTCGTCTGGGTGAGGCCCCGTGTTTTGACAAGCTTCTGGGTTTGACCTTTACTCCTGATCTGAAATGGAACACGTACATCAAGTCTGTTGCCAAGGTCGCTGGAAAGATGGTGGGATCCTTCTACCGCTCCAGAAGATATCTCACTACTGATGCAATTCTCTATCTATATAAAAGCCAAGTACGTCCAAGGATGGAATACTGTTGCCATATCTGGGCAGGAGCTGCTAAAAAGAGCCTATCCTGCCTTGACAGAGTACAAAATAGACTTCGTGGCTTAGTGGGAGATGCTCTTTTCTCTACCCTGCAACCTCTCTCCCACAGAAGAGACGTTGCGAGCCTATCCTTGTTTTATCGGTGTTTCAATGGCAAGTGCTCGTCTGAACTCAAATCTCTGGTCCCCCCTCGCCAATCTTTCACGATAAACACCCGTCTAGCTGAATCCACTGTGAAAAATTTCCCCCACTCTATATCTGTGCCTAAATCAAAACGCGGATTCCATGAACAAAGCTTCTTTCTTAGAACTGCACGCTTGTGGAACTCTGTTCCGTCTGCCTGCTTCCCACCGGACTACAACTTGGATGTCTTCAAGTCCAATGTTAACAAATTCCTAATGAACCGCCCCCTTAAGTAAACACTTCATCAAATCTCCACACTAACGTAATGTACTTGCAATAACCCTTATCCCTGAGTAGCTTCCGGGCCTTGATAAGTGGTGATCACTGTGTAAAAAGAAAAAAAACTGAAATATAATTATCAAAGTATACTTACGCAGATAGATATGAAAAGTCTTTATTAAAGTTTGTGCCTATTTCCATTCTATGGAGGCCAGGCGCGAACGCAGATACCACAATTTTATTATACCATCCCTATTTAAGTTAAAACATACTTATCAAAGTATTCTTATGTGCATCGATATCAAAAGCACTTGTAAACGGTTTTTTTTCTATACTTTGTGGACCAGAGGCGAACGCAGACCCCACAATTTTAATGAACCACCGTTCTGCCAGATCAAACATACCCATTCCTGTGTCTCGATACATCTTCTATCATTATATGTAATCAGTTTTTTTTTAAATAGTCAACCATATAGGAGCCTATTCGTGACCAGACACACACACACACACACACACACACACACATTCAGCTTTATATTATAGATTAATATGATATATTATCACATAGAAAGAAAAAAATAAACGTATTCTTTTTAACGTGTATCGATAATATTGAGTAGAAATGACTTGGGGGTGCTGCAGTTCCACTCCTTTTCCAAAACTTTCCGTGTCAAAGAGAGAGTTGGGCGCCATTTTTAACTTTCCAATACATCGGTAAACACTGTATGTTTTTCGAGCTGAATAAACATGTTACATTAAATAAAGACACTAAAAACATATCCAGTTAGGTAGAAAAGTAACTTATCTTGCCTTTGATAACATTTATTTGTTGAATATTTGTTTTTCGACAACGTTTTCGAATCTATGTATACAGTAATACAAACTCACAAAATGTCTTCAACGACAGTACGAACTTTTCGTATTATTATGAACCTTCCATCTTCGGTAAGCAGCCTGTTTGCGTTGCCACCAACTTTTTGGAGCCATGAGGCCCTATGGAACACTGCCAATTTCTTCCTTTCCCTGCAACGGACTACGGCAACATTGCAGAATGGAAGTAAACTACCCGCTCCAAAGTTGGACGCACTATTTTGCAATAATATTCTGTGTACCAATAAAGTTTGTCTTGAATTTTACAGGTAGGGTTTGTTGTTTTGTGAATTTCTCATTTCTTGCCTTCAATAGAGAGCATCAAACATGTTAGATAAAATCCCCATCTTGACATAAAACAATTCCTATCACTCTAAAATTACAACGAATAAATAAATCTATATATCTATAAAAGTGAAAGTATCTGTCTGTCTGACTGTTTGTCTGTCTGTGTACATTTCCCTACACAATAACTCTGTCAATTTTCAGTCTACAGACTCGAAATTTGATATACAGGGCACTGAGATTTGGGTAAATCTTTGTAATCCGTTTCCGGGCAGAAATTTGGCTGTTAAGGGGTCAAAGTTCAACGATTTCACCTTTGAGAACTCTACCAAACTCCTCCGACAATTTTGGGTCTAAACATTTGAAATTTTAGATATAGATTCCTTGGACATGGATCTAACTTAACTTAATTTGAGTCCAAAACAATAAATGTTAAGGGGGTCATAATAGGGGTCAAAGTTTGTTTTTTTTTAAATTGACCGCTTCGGTCTCTACCAAATTACTCAGATAATTTCTGGTTTAAACATTTGAAATTTTACATAAAGGGTATTCAGAGATAGGGCAAGTATATTAATCGGTTTGGGTCGAAAATTTGAGTTACCAATATATAAATGTATGTATGTATTATGTATGTTTGTATGTATGTATGTATGTATATATGTTTGCATGTCTGCCTAAAACTTTCGACAGAATCGACGGATGTTTACAAGATCAATATCGTTTTGAAGTTCGACCTTTCAGACGACAAATACCGAAAAATTGTCTAAAAACATTAATTTCTTCACCCTCAACTGGGCACTTTTCTACAGGGAGGGGTCGCTTTTTTCGCCGATATTTTCGAAAGTCATCCCCTCTTTTCGATTGTTTAGCCTTAATTTAAACCTACGTCACTTCCGGTCTGACGGTGGTCGTAACAGCAAAGACGTCACATTTTCCCCCGTTCTTTTCCTCCTTCACGGTACGGGTTCGAGCCTGCCTTTCTACTACCACTTTTTTTTTTTTTTTTTTTGCTCAACACACCCCTCCAAACACCCGGGTAACACCGGGCACCCATGCTAGTCTATTATATAATAAAACACATAACTTTTTTCATAAACCGAAAAACATAAAAGATATCGTACAGTAAGTAACTGTAGCCAAAGGCAATGAAATTGACATCTTATAGTTAACTTGTTGGTTAATAAAAAACGAAGACATTTAAATCATTTAACCGGTAAATCCTATTTCTCACTGTAACTGTAACCAAACGCAATAGCAGTTATTTTCCTTACGTATTTATTTTAGATTTTTTTAAAGATTGAAACTATCTTTAAGTCTTTTTTTTTATTGTCTTAGATTTCATAATAGTCAGTTTAAGACGTTAAAATTACTTGCAAATGTGTGTTACGTGTTGCTACTTTGAAGTTTATGCAAACAATAGACTTTTTAGCATATAAAAACGGGATAAAGTTATAGCCGTTGACTTGTGATAAATGATTTATGCTATATTGGTTTTCACTTCTTTGTTGACAAAGTCATTCGACGGAAGTGACGTCAGACAAATTTTAAGGTACGGATAGTCAACACTGTATATAATATAGCTTCTTTCTTTTTTTCTTTTTTTTTTTGAGTAAATATAATAATAGAAGTTTTGGTAAATTTTTACTTGGTTTTCACCTTAACATTTTTCTTAAAATGAGGACATTAAGAGGTCTTGGGGTATGCTGAAAACGAATATCATATTTAAATTTCCGCAAATAAGTAGTTTTCCGGATATTAAACAATGTAAATACTTTTGTTAAAAGTGGTGGTCATTGTTGTACGCGCAAGCGCGGATATTTTTAGCATAATTAATATACTGACTATTCCATAGTTAACTATAACATATACTGACCCAATAGGTCACAGATAGTCTAGTACAGTACAAATTTGGAAAATGTGAGATTTCAAGTTCGATCCGGATGGAAAGATTTGATCTTTTTTTTTTTTTATTTTCACCCCAAAACAACACACAGTGCCACTTCGATATAAGGGGTTACTATCTGGAAGATAATTTGCAGGGATACTATGTAGGGAGTTGAGCAGCAAGATGTCTGTTTACATTACACTTGAACTTCTGTATGTCAGTACAGTTAGGGAAGCAGGAACCCGGAAAGGAATTCCAAAATTTAGCAGTTCAAGGGAGGAAACTATTAGAGTAGAAAGCTTTCTGGCATCTGGGGATTTCTACTGTGAAGGGGGGAGATGTTGCTGTTTATCAGGTTTGTCGGTAGCATTTACGTCGAGGAGATACAAGGGGCTACAGTTTGTCGGGGCACCTACCATTAAAATACTTGTAAAACCGGCAGAATGATGCAACATTTCGTCGATGGGACAGAGTTTGAAGCCTAGCTGACTGTGCGGGACCTATTAGGTTGGTGACTCTCTTTTGAACCCTGTCTAAGAGCGAGAGACTAGTAGCAGATGCACCAGCCCAAATGTGGCAACAAAACTCCATACATGGGGAAAGGTAGTCTTGTAGAGGTACAGGATACTCTCAGGCGTAAGTAACTTTTGAGTATGCAGCAGCCTTGGCAATGTCCTCGATGTATCTGTTCCAACTTATGTTTCACCGTGAATATTAAGCCGAGGAGTTTGAATGAAGTACTTTAAGGTAATGTATTTTTATTAGCCATGGCTATTAGTGTTTGACAAGTTTCTTGTAATTATTATAGGAAACAAGCTTAGTCTTGGCAGCATTGAAATGACCATCCATTTTTGTCCCCATTCCACTACAGATTGGAGGTCATCCTCTAGTGTTTCTGTCATTGTTGCTTTGGATACATGTCCATTCGTTTCTCCTCATATCTATTATAGAGCGTGGTGTTGTCAGAAAATATACCCATCTCAGAGACAATTTTATCAGTCAGAGTCATCAGAGTCAGGAATAATAAAGTTATTGTTATTTTATCAGTATCATTATTACTTAGACATTCCAATGAATTTACTCTACAATATCTACGGTTGAAGATTAACTTTCTTTAGCACATTTGAACAAAAATAATTTTGGTCCGCAGATGTAGAGAGAGAAGCTTCAAATTTTACAAGGTCTATCGTTCGAAATAATTATTGTCTGAAATGAGTAAGTTACACTACATATATATCATTCAAACACTACCGTGTTTGAATATATGGTTAAGTAGCAGTTTTAGTAATTTAGAACTGTTTTAAAGCTTCACCGCTCACTCATTTTTCGACCAAATTTCAAACAATTATTACAGTTTATAAATCACCTTCTCAGTTATATTGTGAAAAAAGTTTTTTTCAATTTTCGTTGAGTAAAACAAAAGTTATGATGAATTTTCTGGTGTTCAAAATCGTAAAAATATGTAAGAAGATGGGCGATACTTTTTATGACTAGTTTCCATAGCAACCACGTCGCTTCAACGACTAGTCTTTCTACTAATTCGAAAAGAGAAGTAAAAAGTGAAACAGAGAGAATGAAAGCACGAAAGGGAGATAATTGGGGGATTTTATTGAAAGCAGACGAGTGCCGTTCATTGCTATTACATATGTGTTTATGGGGGGGGGGGAATAAAACTGAAATCAAACAAAGAACAAGTGAATTTATTGTAAGCTTGGAAAATCATGGATTACAATAAAAAAAATGCGAACAGGAAAAGTAATATGGTTAAGCTTAAACATGGAAAAGTAAAATATTAGTTTTTAAAACTAGAAAAGAAAGGACAATATATTCTAGTAAAAAATATTAATTTTTGACTTAAGATAAGTTTTTTTAATTCAATTTATAACATATATAATCAATTCTTAAATATTACTTTTCATGCTCGTATTTTTCTATTGTAATATATATATATATATATATATATATATATATATATATATAAAACGTATTTAATTTTTTAAAAAGGGAGCACAAAATAAGTGGATAGTCCGCGGAGTTTCGAAGAAATACTTTCCTTCTAATAAGAGGGTAGGATTTAGCAAAATGCGGGATCGGATTTTACTTGCAAAAGTATTTAATGAAACTACTAGTAAGTCATAGATCTTACCTGGTAAAAAAAAAAAAAATAGCGAAGCAGAGGGAATATGGTGAAGAAAAAGGTGATTTCACGTGAATGGATAGTCTGGTGAAGGGTAAAATACTCAATAACGTAAAATCCAAAAAAGTTTATTAAATATGATAATCCCGGATGAAACGAGGAACATGCTGGGCGATTCCAACCTGAAGACGCTGAGTCGTTTTGCCTATATAGACGACACCATACCGACATTCATAATGAAAATCATTTTAATATTATCGATTTCAGAATCGATATAAGAAGGAGAGCAAATGGCAAGTGCCCGATGGGTTAAGTTTCTAATAATGTTGAGTTTCCTAGTTGTTAGTGCGAAAGAATCCCAGTAAAAGTAGGCTTTCAATAAATGGACGTCACAAAGAAACACATTTAGAAACTAAAACGTCTAGAAAGAGAGTTATCGTAAATGACAGCTTCGTCATGCGTAGAGAAACAAGAAAAAGTGTCGTCAACGTAACGCATAAAAAAGGCTGGTCTTGAGCACTTGCCATAGGTTCTCTTCTTATATCGACTCTGAAATCGATAATATTAAAAGGATTTTCATTATGAATGGATATCCGCCTCCAATGGTCAACAAAGTTGTTAATAAAAAACAGAATCCTTTTATGAGCAATCTAAATATGATCCATTCAGATTTCCGGTATAACTCAAGTTATCTTAGATTGGACCTGAAGGTCAACATATCAGGGATAAAATTTCCTCTCTTGTCACGTTTAATTCAGGTGCTTTATTCCTCTGAATTGCTTTTTCTCCAAAATGCGCCTTTCCCTCTTTTCGCAAGGACGTCTTGCTTATCTCGCAGTCAAGCAATATTGTCTACAAATTCCAATGTCGGTGGGGTGCCGTCTATATAGGCAAAACGACCCAGCGTTTTCAGGTTAGAATCGCCCACTACGTTCCTATTTTCATCCGGGATCATCAGCCTATTTCCAAGGGTTCCCAATTAGTGTAATCGGCTATTGAACAGCACTTAGTAGATAAAAAGGACTGTAGTTCTACATTCTCTCCGGAGTGTTTTCCTGTTCTGCACAGAGGACGCACTAAGTTTCACCTGTCTGTCTTTGAGGCGCTTGCCATCAGTTTTAGCCCCCTTACTTTGTGCAAGCAGAGAAACCTTCGGTTACAGCTGGAACTATTTTGGGGGACACAGTCTATTTAGTTTTGTGTTTTTGTTTTTCGTCGTTATCCCTTTCGTATAAGTATTTCTACAGGTAAAAAAACATTCAGAAAACGTTTGACGAAACGCGCTTCCAGTTCCATTACATTTCGCGATTTATTTATTTTTTTATTTATTTATTTTATTGTAATCGGCTTTTTAATCGACTTATATATATATATATATATATATATATATATATATATATATATATATGAAGAACTCTCCCGTCGATTTCGACGTATGACATTCCGCCACAACAACTAAGTTGCTCGGAAATCCACATAGATGATTTGTTTAGGTGAAGGCTTTGTGTAGAAGCAACCACACTTTTTGGTATTACTGCTAACCTTTGTCGGCGCAGATGACTGCCACAGGACAGAGTATACAATAGATCGCACGTTTTTACATCAGAGTTTCCCTCTTCTAGATGCATGTCTTAACGAAGACTGGGGGTGCATCTCTCCCAGTGAATTTATGCGCCCCCAGATACCAAGCTGGAAATTTCTACGACTTGGCGAGGTACATACAGTGCCTAGCCTTCAAAAATGATCACCCATCTGGTACTGACCAGGCTCAACGTTGCTTAACTTTGATCTGGCGAGAACCGGTGTGTTAACGTGATTATTGTCATATATATATATATATATATATATATATATATATATATATATATATATATATAATTATTTTTTACTATAATAATTAAATATATATATATTATATATATTATATATTTATTATATAAATAAATAAACTATATAAATAAATAAATTATATAAATAAATAGATTGCATTATATACATTATTTACATTATTATTATATATATATTATATAAATAAATAAATTACTTGTAACTGGCTGACCGAAATATGCTCATGAATGTGTAGCGACATCTAAACACTTATGCAAAACAAATAAAAAGTATATGTCTCATTAGTTCAATATTAGTGGCGTAGCTAATGGAGGGAAGCAAGGGGTGCGGATTGTCTTAATTGCTATCACGGGAGGGGGTGACACAACCAACAAATTTTTTCAACCGGGCTAAAGTGCTAAAAATTGTTTGAAAACAGAGAGGGAGATACAGGGTTTCGTAGGTGGACATATGACCCCCACCCCAGAAATAATTTACGGCCTACTCCCCTAATTATGTTCCCCCGTCCGAAATGTTCCAATAAATTGTCGGGGAAATTTGCGAGATGGAAAAATAGCAATATTTTCAGTTTTTATGTGTTTTGATTGCTACAATCTTGGTTAATAACAAGAGATATTGTTGTAAAAATTTATAGGATGAGTTCCTGTTTTAACTCTGCATCATTCATCACAACAAAGCGAAATTCAAAGCCAAAAGTGCAACAATTCCAGTCTTGCGTATCAATTCATTGAGATACAATTTCAATCAACCTAATTTAGCATTAGAGCGTGTAAGCTTGTTTCACATTCAAAAGGTTCGATATTTACGTTAACCTTTAATAAGGCAACCCAGTTCTCATCGTTAAAGTCCAACTGTAAAATATACGAGTGATACGTTAGTGATACTGTGTCGAAAATACTTTTGAACTTGAAATCTGAATTGGTTAAGGTGTAGTTTCGTTTGTCATTTTTAGCATTTGTCATTTTCCTATCTTTTAAATTTTTACCGGACCTGGTGGTGCGATAGGTGTAGCAGAATTTTTTGTAGGAATTTTTGACACCTCTAACACGAAACTGCGAATAAAATATAAAAATCTCGTAATTTCTCTGTTAAAAAGTGGGTTATTTATTTTCTTGATGGATTATACTTCCAAAATAAACTATTAAAGTTGTTTTAAAAGTAATAGAAATATTTTTTTTTGAAACAGTAATGAATTTTCCGAACTCAATATTTTTCAATTTTTAAACTTTAAAAATCTATCAATTTTTCTATTGATTCTATTTTTACGATATTTTCAGGGTCAATGTGAAATTTTATGTTCTTTCCAATAAACCGAATATAATATTTTAGACAAACGTTTTTTTTTTAATTCACGCCCCCCCCATTTTAAAGTTTCTATTATAAAGTAAATAATTAATTTACTCACAAATTGAAGAGAAAAGGTCAATAAATAATATATTCAAATTTAAAACAAAAAAAAACGTAGTGTTTTTTAGAATTTTACCTGTAAAGTTTGAAGTTTAAAACCTTTTTTTTTTAACCAAGTTATTTGTTTTTTCTTTTTTTTATGGAACCTTGGTCCTTGCTCCTTTAATTGAAAAAAAATTAGGGCTTGAATTACATTTTTCGAGGAGTTATAAGCTTGGAAAGACAGAGGTCGAATTATTCACGCCTCCCATTTTGAAATGTCTATTAAAAAGTAAATAATTAATTTATGTACCAAAGTCTTATATATCACAAATTGAAGAGAAAATGTCAATAAATAATATATTCAAATCTAAAACAAAAAAGGTAGTTTTTTAGAAATTTACCTGTAAAGTCCGAAGTTTAAAACCTTTAAAAAACAAAAAAAAACACGTTGTTTTTTTTTTTGTTTTTATTTTTTTTTAATGAAACCTTGGTCCTTGCTCCTTTAATTGAAAAAAATTAGGGCTTGAATTACATTTTTCGAGGAGTTATAAGCTTGGAAAGATGGGGTGGAATTATTCACTATTTTCACGAAATTTCTGACACACCTACTTACGCAAATATACCTGGACGTGCACGCGTATATATATATATATATATATTGACGTATACACTTTAGCAGGGAAACTAATCTAAGCACACGCAGAGTGATCTCCCTTAGATCATTCGCTTTACACAAACCGGATATTACACGGCATCAATCCATCCACTCTACGTGATTGAACTCACTACACGAGTTTGTTGTGCAATTCAAATCTTGTCGGTAGCTGCATACTTGATGCTTCGCTAGGGCTATCAAGGGTATATTTTTTTATCGTGACGCCATCACTAGATGGGATGCCTACCACGGTTTAAGAGAATCCCGTTTACCCTTGAGAGAAGGATAGACTGCGCCAGTTTCTCAACCTGGTATTTTTACCTCGCGGTGCATACAGCGCCACGCCTTTCCAGGCTCAACGTTGCTTAACTTCCGTGATCTGGCGAGAACCGGTGGGTCAACAGTATGCGACGCTGACTTCCGGAAATAAAGAAATAAAGAAAGAAATAAAAAAAAATGAATAAAACAGACAAAGGAAAGCCTCGCCGAACAGTTGTATACGTTTCTTTTTATTTTCTTCCCTGGAGAAGAGATATTACTTTCGAAAATTAGGGACATCAACACCTACGACATACGACACATTATGTTGGCAAATAAACGTAATATAATTAAAAAATTAATGAAAATTTCTTTTAATATTGTCATTATTTTTTATATGCTAACTCGTGTCCACGATGTTTCCCACAAACTGCATTGATATAGCCTTCAAGCACAACTCCTTTTACGCTATGCATAACGATTTAAGAAAACTACAATATCCTTCTCACGGTATTTTAATTTATTTTCTAACGTAAAATGTTTCCTAGAAATAGATACTTAATTTCTTGGTTAAACGATCAGCGAGTAACTAGTTAAGCAGGTTAATTATTAAAATAAAATCATATGTACATAGGTATGTGTACGATTTTTGTTTAAAAAAATGTGACAGACACATGAAAAACGATGTCATAAAACATGAAGTTTGTCAGAAAATATGTTCTAATTGTTGGATTAAAAAAATGTTCCCTCGTATTAAAGTGCCTATCTCCACCACTGATCAAATTTATTCATTATATATTATTATGTAATTACATAGTGCCAAGATTAAGTCTGAAAAAAATCTAGTTTTCTGATACCTGGAGTAGTGTTGTAAAGAAGCGTGTTTTCTTTTCTATTATTGAAAATTAGCGCCATTATTAATCCTTTCAAATTATCAAAGAAACGTTTGGTCAACATTGAATGAAAATCCAAATTTAAGTAAATGTAAACTTCCAACGTGTTTTCAATTTGTATTTTTTACATAGGCATCACCACTTATGAAGGCCAAGAGGCCACTCGAGGATAAGGTTTAAAGAGTGTACAGTAGAAATTGGACAATATAGTAGTCGTAAGTAATGGAAATTCGGTAAATTTGTTAACATATGGAACGGATCATCAAAAACTTGTTTACGTTAGACTTGAAGACAATCATGGAAAGCAGGAAAACGGAAGACAATTCCATAGGCGTGCTGTTCTAATAAAGGAGCTTAGCTCATGGAATCTACGTTTAGGTTTAGGCACAGATAAAGAGTGGGGGAAATTATTGATAGTGATTTCTGCTAGACGGGTGTTTCTTGTGAAAGTTTGGCGAGGGGGGGCATAGATTGGAGCTCAGACGGGCACTTGCCATGAAAATAATGATAAAGCAGAGACAAACTCGCAACATCTCTCCTGTGAGAAAGAGGTTGCGGGGAAGAGAAAAGGACATCCGCTACGAGGCTACGAAGTCTATCAAGACAGGATGTCCTTTCTAGCAACTCTTGTCCATATGTGGCAACAGTACTCCATCCTTGGACGTACCTGGCTCTTACATAGATAGAGAATTGCATCAGCAGTGAGATATCTATTGGATCGATCGAAGGATCCCACCATTTTTCCAGCGGCCTTGGCAACGGATTTAATGTATGTGTTCCATTTAAGATCAGGAGTAAAAGTCAAGCCCAGAAGCTTGTCAAAACATGCGCCCTGCCCAAGACGAGAGCCATTCATTTCAATTGATGCCAGATGGGGATCAGAGCTCAATTTAGGGCTCAATGCTGAATAAATTATGAAATTGTTAATTTTGTTTGAATGTCATTTCCTTGTTCTGTCGCATCATCATTTCCAATTCATATTTTGCAATTGTAGCTGACTTTGAATTTATTTTCATGATTGGAAGCTCAATAATAAAACGTCCAAAATGCCTCAGCAACGCCAAGCAAAAAGGTAAAAGATGCAGCGCTAAATGCTATAAAATGGTCTTTGCTACGGTTGATACAGAAACTAGAAACTGCTAAGAGTTCTGATTCTCTTGTCGCTGAAGAAACATCGCACGAACAACTTTGAATCTTTGGCTGCCAGCATCATCATCACTAATTTGTCAATATTCAATGATGTGTCATCGTGACAAATTCTTGATATCATTAAAAGGGGCAACAAATCATTCCAGAATAATCAGGAACCTTTAAAGTCGTCAAAAAGCCAGGTGAAAAAGTTAAAGGTGAATTGCGGCTACCTTGGTTTTATTATTCATAGTCAGATGGTGACAGGGTGATACGCTCGTGGATTCCATAGTCATTGCGTGACGTAAAATTGTTTTTGCTGTCGTTTTTGTTTTTGTTTTTTTGTTTTTTTGCCAAAAATGACAAGGCTACGTGAACGTTCACTTTCGTCACTGGTTTCTAAGCCTTGTTGAAGCTAAATCCGAAAATTGCTGAACGCAAACAATCAAAGTATTATCTGCTTGGAGAAGTGAAAAAAGAATGGCTTCAAGACTGCAGATGCAAACAACTATTGATGCAACACACATTTCTCTCATGGAGAAAGAGAAAAAGAAGTTTACAAAAACACTCGACTAGCTACAACCACTATATACGATTTCCCCCACTCTCTAATTGTGCCTAAATCTAAACGCAGATTTCATGAACAAAGCTTTTTTCTCAGAAGTGTTCGCCTGTGGAACACTGTTCCGCTGGTCTGCTTCCCGATTTAATACAACATAGTAGCGTTCAAATCAAATGTAAACAAGTTCTTGTTGAGCTGTCTCCATAAATAATCCAAATTCTACTCAATTTACACCATTAACGATTACTACACTGCCACTTTACATTCATAAACCCTTATCCTCGAGTGGCATTCAGGCCTTGATTCTACATTTTGGCAAAGACTTCAACAAGTTTTTTAAACAAAGCAAAACACTTCATATTATTTGAATTCATCGGACTACTGTTCTCATCTTGAGCGTCATTTTCACAACTTTTCTGTCAATTTTCGAAGAGCATCTTTTATTTACTCCACGGAGGTAGCATGTTCTCGTTCCGTCAGCCATGATTGGATAGTGGTCCTAAATGATTCGCAATTGTATTTTCCAGTCGCCTACATTGAGAATTGAACCTTCAGGAGAATATCACTTTCACAATTAATTTTTCCAAGTACTCTAACCACTGCGCCAGGGGTCCTTGGGGACATTCCCGTCCAGATTCCCGAGTTCGACAAGATACACCTAAAGAAGGTCGGAGGTTACATCGATTGAAATGTTGTGAAAATGATACTCAAGATGAGAACAGTAGTCCGAAGAATCCAAATAATACGAATAACCAATCCTCATCTCAAAAATTCAAAAAATCACAATAAAATACAAGAGGAAAGTAGAATTAACAGCTAATGTTCTTGCTTTAGAACGCAAATAAAATAGTTTCTTGACCGAACAATAAAAATAGTCATAAAAAGTCCAAAGTTTCACCAAACAAATAATACACTTCTTACAATATGTTGTCATCAAACAAGAAAAAAAAATAGACGCAAATACAAAAGTATATAAAACTAATAGGAAGTAAAATATTTGTTAGAAATAAATTCCAACAGTTATTTTTCAACGTATTCGATATCGAGTCAATACTATTTATTTGATATTATTAGCAGGGAGACACGACATTGCCCGGGATTAAATAACAATCAACAAATGTGTCCCACTCCCATATTTTTATTGTCATTGAAATCGGTGAAATCGCATATTATTCAATCAAATCCATTGATTTCTTGCTGTAGTCGGGAACTGATCACGGTGCACGAGGAAGAAGCTTCACATGTCTCCCGTACATTGTAATCTACATTGCACTGTAGAGAACCTATTGTTAATTTTATGAAATTAGTTTTTATATATGACTTGATTTAAAGTTTTAAATGCAAAAGACAAGTATCATGCTTCAATTGTGCTCTAAACAGAAATATACATCACGGAAACGTCCCTATTATATCAAAGAGCCTACTGTTGATTTTATATGGCTGACCTTACTGCTTGTGCGGTTAAAATGGCTTGAATTTAAGTTTTAAATGAAAAAGTCAAGTATCATGGTGCAATTGTGTTTTAAACAGAAACATTCATTTTGAACGCGCCCCTGTCATATCAAAGAACCTCCTGTTGATTTTATATGCCTGACTTTTCAGCTTGTGTAGTAATAAAACTTCTCAAATGCACTTGTTATGTTAGGCTGTATAAGGTGTTAACTTTGGTCAAAATCGCCTATCCCTTCTTTCATCGGATTTTTTTTAATTATCGATTATTGATGCTTACTGAAAACATTCAGATACAAAACCTATCTAAGAACACGGCCAGCCACATAAAGTACCTTTGTGTGAATTTTTTTTTAAATCGGCCCAACCGTTTTCGAGTCCACAGAGAACGAATCACACCCACATACACACAGACACACACATACAAAGTTCCTTTTCTATAATTTTTCTTCAAGCGTTTGCAATAGCATTCCCATTTTCATTTCAATTAGTCAAAGTACATTTTCTGAAAATTATATATCGACAAGCATATGTATAGGAAAATAGAACAATAAAATGACAAATGAATACCACCAAATATTAATTTATATTAAACTGTTTAGAAAATAGGTATGCGAATTAGGCATTCAAATAAATTTTGGTTCTACTATCTATGCACTATTTTGATGTAGACAGTATTTTAAATGTTACTATTATTGATTTAAATAAACTCCTTTGAATATAAAAATATAAATGAAAAAATAAATTTGCATTTATTCACTGAGCAGTAAGAGTTTCATTTATAAAAAATACATACAGAAACTCTTTTTGTAATGTAAACTTATTCTTAAAAGTATAGATCGCCAAAACTATTGCATATATATAGGAAAATAGAACAATAAAATCACAAATGAATAGCGCAAAACATTAATTTATTTTAAATGTTTAGAAAATAATTATGCAAATTAGGTATTCAAATAAAGTGGTAGGTCGCAGATAACCAAGTTTTCTCTGATTTTCTCTCCTTTGATCTTGTTCACGTGTGTGCAATGGGGAGGAGGGTGACTGGTTAATTTTAATGCATCTAAAACCAAGCTTCTATCTTTACATCATCAACGCTCTGATCCACATCTAGCATCAATTGAAAGGAATGACTCTCGCCTTGGGGAAGCTCCATATTTTGACAAGCGTCTAGGTCTAACCTTTACTCCTGATCTGAAATGGAACACGTACATCAAATCCGTTGCCAAGGTCGCTGGTAAAATAGTTGGATCATTCTATCGCTCCAGATCTCACTGCATAAGAGCCAAGTACGTTCTAGGATGGAGTACTGTTGTTACATCTGGACAGAAGCTGATAGAAAGGACTTATCCTGCCTTGACAGAGTTCAAAATAGACTTCACAGCCTAGTTTCTCTGCCTTACAACCTCTTTCTCACAGAAGAGATGTTGCGAGCTTGTTTCTGCTTTATCGTTATTTTCATAGCAAGTGCTCGTCTGAGCTTCAATCTATGGTTCCCCCATGCCAAACATTCACAAAAAACACTCATCTAATTGAAACCATTATCAATTATTTTCCCTTACTCTTTATCTGTACTTAAACCTAAGAATAGATTCCATGAACAAAGTTTCTTTCTTAGAACTGTGCACACGTGGAACTCTCTTTCGTTTGCCTGCTTTCCAGCTAACTAAAATTTTGTCATCTTCAAGTTTATTGTAAACAAATTCTTTATGAGCCATCTCCTTAAGTAATCCATTTAACCAAATTTCCATTACCAACGATTACTATATTGTCCAATTAACTACCGTACACACATTAACCCTTATCCTCGGGTGACTTCCAGGCCTTGATAAGTCGTGATTCCTTTGTTAAAAAAACATAAACCTTTTTATATTACTTGTATTAATCATAATATTGTTCTCATATTGAGTTTTGTTTGTGTAACGTTTTGCTTGGTTTTGCCTTCAACCGTCCTCAGGCATGTTGGTTGTAGGTTGGAAAAGAAAAGAGAAAAGTTACTGGCTCCGTAGATATTTTCGTATTCTTTGAGGTAGTCTCTATTTTATGGTTATTGTTTCGTATTTGTGAAAAACAAAGCCAGTAACTTTTTCTCTTCTCTTTTCCAAACAACAACCAACATGCCTGAAGATGGGCGAAGGCCAATCCAACCGAAACGTTGTTGCACAAATAACATTCAAGATGAGAACAATAGTCCAATCAAAACAAGTAATATAAACAGTCAGCCCTCATCTAAAAAATTCAGAAATTTAATAAACTTTTTTTGTAAAGTACAATTATGTGTGGCTTTGTATATGAAACTAATGCATTTTGTGTTGGATTTTCTTGTTTTTACCTGTCTGGGTTGTACGGGTGTCAAAATTATAAAATGATTAAAGTAAACGCGGCAAAAAAAAAAAAATGAATTCTTCGTTTGTGACGTTGTTTATGTGTCAACATGGCGACGATGGTGAGATTGGATTGCAAAAGAACTCACGTATACATGTTAGTTTTTGCATTGTTTGTTAATATAATGATTAGGTGCATTAGGGTGGTGAGTGGGGACGTAATAATATTCGGGAACTACAGTCAAACGTATACTTTATGTACTAAGGAATCATTGCCTATCAAGGCTCAAAGACCACTCGAGGATAAGGGTTCATAATGTTGGTGGACGGTAAGACAAACGCTGTGATGGTTGCAACTGAGCATTTGATTATTTAAAAGGATGGTTCAAAATTACCTGTTGATTTTATACTTGAAAATGTCATTTGGACTTCGTGGTATGACAAGCATGCACGGAAGCGTTAAAAAATTGTGCGTCAAAGTCTTAATCAGACCTACCTACAACGAATATGTTTGTCCAAGGGCTATAAAAAGACAGTGCTAGAGTCGTTCAGTGTATGACTGCCGAGGTTGCTCTGGGGTCGTGTTTGGTCATTGGACGGAGTTGTTCAGGATAGTGTCATGTCGTTTCGATGGAGTTGTTTAGGATCATGTCGGATCATGTCAACAGAATCGTTTGAGACCATGCCGGACCGTGTGGACGGAATTGTTTGGGACCATGCCAGGTCGTGTCGGTGGAAGTGTTTGGTAGTGTGATGGGTCGTATTGACGGCATTTTTCATGTTGAGTGGTGTAGATGAAAGCGTTTGGTTTACATTTATTGTTGACTTGAGTTTTCGCACACATACTGCCGTGTGTGATAACATCTTTTTTTTTTCGTCTCTCTTCTCTCGTGATGCGACATTGGTTTTAGCAGACGGGTAGTTAGAAAGAAACTTTCATCATAGAAGCTACTTTATCTTCAGATACACTTAGTGAAAAAGTAATTTGTGTTAAATTTGGTTGAATTTTATGAAAATAACGATGAAATCTAGAAAGACAACGTTTCTTCTGCGAGAAAAAGGTTGCATTGTATACTGTATAAATTTGAAATATATTCTTCTTTAAAAAAAATGTCTGAACTCGAATTCCATCGTATTAATAATATTAGACAAGTTAATTAAAGCTAAAAGTAAGGTTGAACCATGAATTAAATTTATAAAAAGTATTTTTTGAAAGTAAAATATTTTTTGTTAGTAAAATATTAAGAAAGACGAGTTACGCTTTTGTGGAAAGATTTATTTAAGAAATATAGTATTTCTCTTTTGTCGCAGTGTTTTTTCATAAAAATAGAAGAGGGTATCCTTCCCACCTGATTTCGAAGTCGATTTTGTAGTCTGAGCGACAGATCCCCCAAATGTTGTAACAGTACGCCATCTTAGAATGCATTTTTGTCTCTTATACAGGTAGATGATTAAGTCAGGAATTAAATACTTTCAAGGACAGACAAATGATCCCACCATTTTTCCAGCAAAATTAGCAACAGATTTGATGTAAGTCATACACAGCTCACCACTGCCTCTGCATCTGACAAACAAAGATGTGTCAGATGCAAAACGATAAAGTGAGTGTTGCAACGTTATTTTTATGCTATTTATTTTTTAATTTTTTATTTTTTATTTTTTTATTTTTTTTATTTTTATTTATTTTTTATTTTTTTATTTATTTTTTATTTATTTTTTATTTTTATTTATTTATTTTTCTTTATTTATTTATTTTTATTTATTTAATTAATTTTTTTCTTCTTTTTCTCTTTATTTATTTTTTTTTCTTCTTTTTTCTTTTTATTTATTTATTTTTTATTTATTTATTTTTTTTAATTGATTTTTTTATTTTCTATTTTCACCCCAAACAAGGCACAGTGCCACTTTGATATAGGAGGCTACTATCGGAGGCATAAGTTGCAGGGATACTATATAGGGAGTTGAGCAGCAAGATGTCTGTTCATATTACACTTGAACTTCTGCATGTCAGTACAGTTGGGAAAGCAGAAACCCGGAAAGAAGTTCCAGAGTCTAGGTAGTTCTGGGAAAGAAACTATTAGAGTTTAAGGATTTTATCTACTGTGTAAGGTGGGATTTTGCTGCTTGTCAGGTTTGTCGGTTGCATTTACGTCGAGAGGTTACAAGATTTTATAGTTTGTCAGAGCATCCACCATTCAAATACTTGTAAAATAGGCGAGGAAGGCAGCATTTTGTCGATGGGACAGAGGTTGAAGCTTGAATGACAATTCAGAACCTTTCAGGTTGGCGACTCTTTTGAACCCTGTTCAGGAGTGAGAGACTAATAGCAGATTCACCAGCCCAAATGTGACAACAGTACTCCATACATGGGCGAGTGGTGGCCTTGTAGAGGCACAGGATACTTTTAGTGGACGACACGTCTCACCTTTGTATAGTTTTCCACATTTACATGGGATTTCATATATATCTCAGTCATGATTTTTCCAGTAAGGGGCTTGACCCTCACAAGCTGTTTCCGGAGAGTTGAATCACTCCTGATGTCATATGGCTCACATATTCGTAGAAGTATACAACCTGTAGTAAGCTTCTGAATGGTGTCTTTTTGTGTCTGATCTAGATTTCTAAAAAAAAATTTAAAGTACGGTTAGATGAACACCAAAAAGCCGTAGTACATAGAGAGATTGAAAAGTCAGGTATAGCTGACCATATCTGGAAGGAAAAGGGAAATCATCTACCATTATAGGACGAAGTGAAAATTATAGACAGAGAGGAACGGTTGAGAGTAAGACGACTGAAAGAAGCAGCACATATGCTGGGGAATAACCAACTGCTGAGTAGACCTAGTATAGAATTTAATACGATATGGGAACCAGTAATCATAAACGATAGATAATATATACAAGTAATAAGTAAAAAAAAAAATTGGCGCTTATGTCAACGGATCATCAAATCCAAGGGAGATAACCAGCATAAACATAGCAAAAATAAGCATATTTTGCAAGATATAATTTGGGACGCTGAAATAATCAGTAGAACAATGAAAGACTGTTAAACGAAAAAAAAAAATGATTACACAAAAAAAATGATTATACAAAAAAAAATTATTACACAAAAAAAAATGATTACACACAAAAAAAACGATTACACAAAAAAAAATGATTACACAAAAAAAACGATTACACAAAAAAAAATGATTACACAAAAAAATGATTACACAAAAAAAATGATTACAAAAAAAAAATGATTACACAAAAAAAATGATTATACAAAAAAAAATGATTACACAAAAAAAACGATTACACAAAAAAAATGATTACACAAAAAAAATGATTACACAAAAAAAATGATTACACAAAAAAAATGATTACAAAAAAAATGATTACACAAAAAAAAAATGATTACACAAAAAAAAAATGATTATACAAAAAAAAATGATTACACAAAAAAAATGATTACACAAAAAAAATGATTACACAAAAAAAAATGATTGCACACACAAGAAAATAAATTTGTTTTTCTTTATTTTAAGTAATCAGTCAGCGTCAGGATGATTAAAACTTTTTTGAGTGAGATTTCTGTCTATGATTAAGGAAAAATAACAACGTTCAAAGATTCTGCACAAGATAAAGTGTTCGGGGTTTTTGTGGGGTCTCTTAAATAAGGGAAGAATTTTTCTTTGGCTATGTGGACAACAACTACTTGATTAATTAACAAGTTTATTTAATTTTTGTTGATTAATTAACAAGTTTATTTAATTTTTGTTGATTAATTAACAAGTTTATTTAATTTTTGTTGATTAATTAGCAAGTTTATTTAATTTTTGTTGATTAATTAGCAAGTTTATTTAATTTTTGTTGATTAATTAACAAGTTTATTTAATTTTTGATGATTAATTTACAAGTTTATTTAATTTTTGTTGAATAATTAGCAAGTTTGTTTAATTTTTGTTGATTAATTAACAAGTTCATTTAATTTTTGTTGATTAATTTGCAAGTTTATTAATTAGCAAGTTTATTTAATTTTTGTTAATTAATTAACAAGTTTATTAAATTTTTGTTGATTAATTTGCAAGTTTATTTAATTTTTGTTGATTAATTTGCAAGTTTATTTAATTTTTGTTTATTAATTAACAAGTTTATTTAATTTTTGTTTATTAATTAACAAGTTTATTTAATTTTTGTTGATTAATTAACAAGTTTATTTAATTTTTGTTGATTAATTAACAAGTTTATTTAATTTTTGTTGATTAATTAACAAGTTTATTTAATTTTTGTTGATTAATTAACAAGTTTATTTAATTTTTGTTGATTAATTTGCAAGTTTATTTAATTTTTGTTGATTAATTAACATAGTTTCATTATAAAAGGTTGTTTACTTTTGTTTTGTGTACGTTAATAATAAGTTTGGTTTTTTTGCTACTTAACATGGTTATATTTTTAAGTTTGTTGATTAACTTCGCTAACTTATTTCCTTTACGTAAATTGCTTCAGCAATTTCCGGAACTCGGCTACAGTAATCGTGTAATCATTTTTTTTGTATGTGTGTAATCATTTTTTTTTGTGTAATCATTTTTTTTTTTTTGTGTAATCATTTTTTTTTTTGTGTAATCATTTTTTTTTGTGTAATCATTTTTTCTTTTAACATTCTTTCATTATTCTACTAATTATTTCAGCGTCCCAAATTATATCTTGCAAAATATGTGTATTTTTTGCTAAGTTTATGCTGGTTATCTCCGTTAGATTTGATGATCTGTTGACGTAAGCGCCAAAAGATATACAAGTAATAAGTGTAGAAATAGATATAGATTAATATATAGTAATAATTAGTAATAAATGGTGATATTTACAACTAGAAATAAAAATAGGTTTAAGGCTCCTAAAAATTCGTACCAGAATTGTCCGCAAGGACCCGTGGCGCAGTGGTTAGAGTACTTGGAAAAATCAATTGTAAAAAGTAATATTCTCCTGAAGGTTGGAGGTTCGATCCTCAGTGTGGGGCGACCGGAAAATACAATTGCAAATTATTTAGGACCTCTATTCAGTCATGGCTGACAGAACAAGAGCATGCTACCCCTGTGAAGTAAATAAAGGGGTCCGCTTGAAATTCGTCCAAATACCCGAGTTCGACACAAACATTGCCAAGTTATACCTGAAGAAGGTCGGAGGTTATATCGAACGAAACGTTGGGAAAATCACATTTAAGATGAGGACCTTAGTTCGATGAATCCAAATAATATGAAAACTGTTCCGATTAACGGATCTATTTTTTTCTTCGTATAAATGTTTCGCTGACCTAATTAAAAATGTCTTCCTGTGTTGTTCGTCTTTTGTTTGTGCAGTTTTTTTTTTGTTTTTTTTTTTGTTTTGTTTTTTTTTATGTTTTTGTTATTTGTTTTTTATTTATTATTGTTTCGATGACTCTATTGTACTGCCCTTTGAAGTGTATGCATATATATATATATATATATATATATATATATATATATATATATATATATAACAGATACCTCACTATTAAACAGACATCTTTTCATCCCCACCCACACCAAAAACACAAAAATCTACGACACTCTTAATAGACTTGGTTTTCACCTGATACAAACAACTTCCTCAACCATAAAACAGACATTAAAAACTACCAAGCACTCTCCCAAAACCCTCACATCCGATGCCGGTATATATTCCATCCCATGTAACAACTGTCAACAAGCGTACATAGGTGAAACACAACGAAAATTGAAATTAAGACTTAACGAGCACAGAAGAGATATGAGGAATGGTAACGCCCTAAATGCACTTTTTTGCCATTGTGCAGAACACGATCACTCATTTAATTTAGATCAAGCGAAAATTATTAAATACGTGATAGATAGAGCTAAAAGAAGACTTTTAGAATCAGCACTAATTTTGAATACTAATACTATTACGCAAAGAAAAGGCTTCTACCATTTAACCCCTAGCATAGGGAAAATAATAATCAAAGAGCAAGGTATCAGGGTGGATCCTGGCTAGCCGTTTTTCTTTGAATGTTTCAGGAAAATGAGTAGTTTCGCAGAAGAGAAAAAAAAAAGAAAAAAAAAAAAAAAAAAAAAAAAAACAATGTACATATTTATTTTAAATGCATTTTAAAATTGTATATATAGACATCAAACAACCTTCCCATACGCACACATATTCGTCCTTTCCCGACATGGGTTGGATTTTAAAAAACTGTCTTTTTTCGCACGATCTATGACTTTTTCTTTTATCACATTTTTATTTCAATTATCCTGAAGATGTCCTCTGAGACAAGGACGAAACGTTGATTTTTAATAATTTCATTCGGTTTTTTCTATTTTTTTCTTTAAACATAACGTCAACCACCGCTGGTACATTTTTTCATTCCTTATACATATATATATATGTGTATATGTAAATATGAATGTGTATCCATATATATATGTGTATATGTAAATATGAATGTGTATGCATATATATGTGTATATGTAAATATGAATGTGTATGCATATATATATGTGTATATGTAAATATGAATGTGTATGCATATATATGTGTATATGTAAATATGAATGTGTATGCATATATATGTGTATATGTAAATATGAATGTGTATGCATATATATGTGTATATGTAAATATGAATGTGTATGCATATATATGTGTATATGTAAATATGAATGTGTATGCATATATATGTGTATATACATGTATATATGCAGATATATGTATATATATATACATATATATACATACATATATATACATATATATATATACTTGTTTATTGTTATATAAACATGCTCACATCCCGCTGCTACAAATAGCCACTTGTTTCAATCAAACAACAGATATCATCAGGCAGCGACTTGACTATTCAAAAGTTCAATAGATTATTCATTGAACTTTTGAATAGTCAAGTCGCTGCCTGATGATATCTGTTGTTTGATTGAAACAAGTGGCTATTTGTAGCAGCGGGATGTGAGCATGTTTATATAACAATAAACAAGTATTATCAGCTCTTTTTATTGAGCACTATCTAACAACCTCGTTGAATTCATTAGTCCATTACTTTTGAATATAAAAAAACCCGAGTACATATATATACATATATACATACATACATATATGTATGTATATACATATATGTATATACATATATGTATGTACATACATATATGTATATACATATATGTATGTATATACATATATGTATATACATATATGTATGTATATACATATATGTATATACATATATCTGCATATATACATGTATATACATATATATATATGCATACACATTCGTGTTTCCATATACACATATATATGCATACACATTCATATTTACATATACACATATATATGCACACACATTCATATTTACATATACATATACATTTATATAGGCATATACATTTACATATGTATATGTATGTATGTATGTATGTATGTATGTATGTATGTATGTATGTATGTATGTATAAGGGTAAAAACTAATTGTAGGTATTGCATTTCCGCAGTACGTTCAGACATGTTTCCTCTCGTGTCTCGTCTGTTATTCAAAAATATTCATGTAAATTGGACAAAAGCCTTGTTGCTATTGATTACAATTCTTCACAAACCATGATCAGAAAGGAAGGTAGGAAGTAAATAGAATAATACAATACTGTAATGTTACTACTAATATTGTATGTTAATTTTTGATCTGGTATATAAAGAAAAGTCAGTCGGATTTATAAAGTTAATCCGCTGTGGCATTGTATCTGGAAAATCCCTATTTAATTCTGCCCAGCAACTGATTTATAGAACATTCCACCGCGTTTTTTTTTTTGTTGTTTTTTGCGTTTTTTTTACATAAATAAGGAATTCCAATTTATTTTATCGCTTACATATTCTCTTCACCCAGATATTTCTTATCGGTAACAAGCACTTATATTTTTTTTTCATTGGATGACAAACGAAAATTATTATATAATGAAAACGCTGCGTTTGTTCCAAATGAAAACTCAACACGATAGTCACGTGATAATACAGACCATGGAATGGAGAGTGCTAGAAATCTAGGGAGACTTATCACACAGCTTTTTCATTGGATAATAATTTTCGTTTGTCATCCAATTTAAAACAATTTGTAGGTGCTTGTTAACAAAAATAAATATCTGGGTGAATAGAATATGTAAGCGATGAAATCGATGGGAATCCCTTATTTATGTAATTTAAATCTTTATTTGCATTGATACTACATTTTAAGGATAAAATTAAAACACTTATTTTGTATAAGATAATTATTCACAATTATTTCCTGACTATTCTTGAATAAAATAGTAAAAACTTACATTCATGAAGAATCATCTTATTTTTATGGTCATAACTGCTCTCCACATTCATTGCGTTTTTTTTTTTTGTTTTGTTTTTTTTACTAATTCCACAAACGTCAGAGATGCTTAGGAATCATAAATATTAACCTTTATTTCCCCATGACAAAAACATCCCTAGTTAAACAGTTTGATCACAGAGTAGCCAATCAGACTCTTAGGCTGATTAATTTCGACCAAACCTTTGTAAGACTACATTTAGACCTTTTGGACTTTGCATGTCAGACAGAGCTTCCACGCATCCACAAAGAAAGATTCTGCCCTCGTCACCTAAATACCGAGCAAAGCTATCTCCACTTGAAAATGAAGACTTTCGGCAGCCAACACACTTTATTACTTTTCTATTTCTTTCTTTAAAAAAAAAATGTATTTTATTACTTATAGAAGGTTTCGTTTTCCTTTCATTTGACGGCATTTTTGTTACAATATTTTTTATAGCTCCTGCGATCAATGAAACATGATTTACTTTTATTTTGCTCTCTTTTAATTTGGGAACTGAATTCGAAAATCACTTTAAAAATTTGAAACAGTCATTTGGATATCAAAGAGCAAACACAAAAGATATCGAACAGAATGATTTTATTGCAATTTAATTTTTTTTTTAAATATTTTCATTAAAAAAACTTTAAATGCAAAACAAAAATTAAATAACAACAATATCCGGTCTTTTTATTTATCTGTTTGTACGTTCATATCCCATAGGATTTTTTGACTTTCGTTTTCAAGTACTGCTGCCGGTTTGTGTTTGTACCATTTGTTCGGGTGTTCAAGATGCAGTTGTTTGAATAATCCCAGTGAAATGCCTCCCCCACCTGATCGTGTTCTATTCTTATATTCTTTTTGGCCTAGTTTGCTACATTCACTTATTATGTGGTTTATCGTTTCGTGTCTTTTTCCAGAATGTCTGCATTTGCTGTTTTATTGTGTCTTGTTGATCTTTGCTTTGATATGGTTGGTTCTAATTGCATTATCTTCTGCAGCTGTTATTAGGGATTTAGTTTGTCTATTTAGGTTTCCTTTTCGTAGCCATGTCCAAATATTTTCGTTAGTCTAATCTATTATCACTCTTATGAATCGTATATGTAACTGTTTCTCTTCCCATTTCTTCTCGTCTTATCCCTTGCCTCTTTATTTGTTTTGTTCAATTTTTTTGCGTCTTTTGCTGCAGCAATTATCCCTTCTGTGTTTTGCATTTTTCTCATTTTTTTTGTGTCATTCACAGTCTTTTATACAAACCAGTCCTCTTCCTCCGTCTTTCATTTTCGCATTGAGTTGGTCAACATCATACTTTGCGTGTAGTGTATTGTGCATGACCATAAGTTTCCTAGTTTTCTAGTCGAAATGTCTCGGTTTTTTTTTTGGGGGGGGTCCAACCTATAAACGATTCTGAATATCTTACCAGAGACACTGCCCATGTGTTTTAGGTTTATATTATATAGTTTAGATTCTAGGAGTATTATTGCTTTTCTGGGGTATACGTTTTCAATTTTCTCTTTCATTTCTGTAATTTTGGTGTCTGCTTGCAAAACTCCCAAATATGTGAGTCATGTTCACCAAGTCTCCTCATCTTTGCTTGGTTTGTTAATTATATGTGTTCCATTGTATTAAGTTTCCCCTCTTCTTGTAACTAACAGTGCGAACTTTTCCATATTGGATTCCATTTGGATATCCTGCCTGAAGATGTGCTTGTGTTTATGTTTCTTGCAAAATGTTTCCGGTCATCCATATACATTAAGTAGTTCATTCTTGTATCCAACTTGGCACTTTCTTAGCATATGTTCAGGCGCATCATGGCTATAATGAACAGTAGTGGTGATAGGGAATCTTCTAACAATTTACCTTTGCATTTTTATCTCAGTTATGAGTTATCCATCAGCTGTCAGTATAAGCCTCCATATTCTAATTGCTTTTTCAATCAAATTTTGTACATTTTCAGGCATTCCATGCTTGAGGGATCCTGTCATACGATTTCTTGTAGTCAATCCATGCCAAGGTTATAGTCTTTTTTCTTTTGTTATCTCCCACGGGATCTTTTGGTCTATGTATAGTAGATCATGTGTTCATCTTTTTCCTTTTTGGCATCTGTTCTGTTCCTCGAGAAATAGTCCACGATTATGAAGGGAGTGGTAAATTTTTTCTCTCAGTTGTGTTGTTCCCATGATAGGTAAGAAAGTTATAGGTATGTAGTTGCTGGGGGGGGGGGTCTTTTTTTGTGTGTGTCTTTTTATATCAGTGTGGTTCTACCTTTGGTCATCCATTTTGGCACATCTGCTTCGTGGATAAATCTTTTCAGGTTTTGAATTGGCTTTTCACGTAGTAAATTTTTTGAATCAGTATGCATGTATTGCATTATTAATTGTAGTAGTAGTAGTAGTAGTAGTAGTAGTAGTAGTAGTAGTCATTAACCCCGAGTTTTTACAAATCATTATCAGTGGTTGCTCACTCACAATAACAGGCAGTGTTCTCTGGAGTCTGAGTGAGAAGTCTCCCTAGATTTCCAGCACTCTCCATTCCATTGGATGGTCTTTAGAAACCATTTAGCAATAACACAACAGCCATTTACCATTAATTTCAAGCAACAATTGTTAATCTTTTCTGGAATTTGAGTGGCAATAAGTTTCCTCAAAATTCCAATGCTTTTCACATCTTTCCAGTGGAAGTCTGGTTGGTGTTTTCCCTCCTCAGTATTTTCATACTTCTTGACCTCTCAAGACCATTTTGTGCAGTACCACCCGAGGCTGATGCCATTACATGCGTGTGTTTTAAATGTTAATTTGCAAGGTTTCCACTATTTTAATTTCTTTTCGACTTGTTTGATGTTCATTCCATGTTTTTATTGCATTTGCATTTTTACTAATGACTGTTTAGCGTTTGTTGTTTATTTTCCTTAATATTTCGGTAGTTTCGTCATTGCCGTGTTTGCAAGGTGTTTTCTTTTACTTGAGAGCCACCACTTCAAATGTTTCACTGATATCTACTTCCTATTCTATTTTCTATAAGGTAGCACATCTTTTTATTTTATGAACATGTTTTTTGTAGTTAATCATAAGTTTTGCAGGCTTTTTTTACAAGTGAGTCACCACTTATCAAGGCCCGAATTCCACTCGAGGATAAGCGTTAATGAATGTAAGGTGGTAGTGTAGTGATCGTTAATAATGTAAATTGGGTAGAATTTGATTATTTATGTGAACGGCTGAACAAGAACTTGTTTACATTGGACTTGAAGGTTACCATGTTGTATTCAACCGGGAAGCTGACCAACAGTGTTTCACAGGCATGTTCATGTAATCTGCATTTAGATTTAGGTACAGATAAAGAGTGGAGGAAAGCGTTTATAGTAGTTGTAGCTAGTCGAGTGTTTTTTTTTGTGAAGGTTTGGCAAGGGGGGGAACCATAGAGTGTAGTTCAGTCGAGCACTTACCATGAAAATAATGATAGAGCAGAGACAGGCTCATAATGTCTCTTCTGTGGGAAAGAGGTTGCCGGGAAGAGAAAAGGACATCACCTACGAGGTTTCGAAGCCAGTTTTGAACTCTATTATTATTATTTTTTTTTTTTTTTTTTTCTTATCTTTTCTCCAGGTTTTCTAGGATTGTTTTTAAGTTTTCGTATTACACTGATGTTTTTCAGACTTCAGTTCTTTCACAAGTTTTATTTGCTTGATTCGTTCTTCTGCTTCCGTGATCTTAAGCATTTGTTCTCGTACTGGAAAAAAGAAGAATGACACGGGTTGGGTTATTTTTCCTTTTGTCAGAAATTACTGAAGGAGAGAGAAAGAGTGCACCATGCTGGGACAGAATTCCACGTGGTTGAATATAATGAGACTTTAATTTGTACCCTAAAATCTAAGGTAGAGAGAGGAGCCTTTTATTGTATATTCCTTTTATATTGGGTTGCAAGTTTACGATTGTCAACATACAAATATAAACTGCATTTTGACCTTAATCTATGTCCCATTGAGTTTAGTAGATACGTTTGTTTCTTACAGACAATGAAAATAAATACAGGGTGGAACGATAAAGTTGTCGCCTTAAAGAAAACAACATTAAAACTTTATTTTAAAACTTTTATTGAAAAATCAATTTAGGTAATTTGATTATGTGGTAGAGCTGACATTTATTCAATGTAGCCGCCTTCGGCCTCAAGCACCGCGTCGATACGGGTCCAGAGCTAAGAGCATGCCTTTTTCACAAGCACCAGTAGGAGCTTGCGAATACTTTGCGAATGGCGGTAATCAGGCTGGCTTTGGTGTTGTGGGAGGTCATGTTGGTGATGTTCTCGGATTATGATCAAACGAAGTAGTCCAGTGAATTCAAATCATAGGAGGAGAGGGGGGCAGTAAGAGAAAGCTACAAAGTCGTAGCACTCCTTCTGAAGCCAAGTCTGGGTCTCTTTGGACATGGGCTGGCGCCAAGTCCTGCTGCCACACCCAGGATCACCACCCTCTTCAGCACATCCAGGTACACTTTGGTGTTGACTTTCAAGCCGAATTCAAAGATGTGAGGTGGTATGATGTGGCTCTCACTTTAAACCACACCAAAGACCATAACCGTGGCCAGAATCTTTATTTTCATCACCCTGAGCACGTTCCTGTTATTTATGGCAATCCAGCGATGTATTTTGAGGGTGCTGGCAATGGTCCCGTTGTTATAATTTGGATTGTAGAGAGCATGAGTTGTACAGTGGCACATTTCCAATTTCTCTTGTTGAAGATTGTATCACTTTCAGACATGATAGAAGGCTCCTGTCACTCTTGGAATGTGTACACAACTGGACAACTAATAAATTATCTGTTACAAAAAAAAAAAATGGTTCTCCTCAAATGGAAATGGAATCATGTCGTCTTTTCTAGGGCGACAATTTTATTGTTCCACCCTGTACTAACAATGTGTTGGGGCAATTCACTGAAAAGAACAGTAATTTATCACCAAGTTCATATTATCTGAGTGGAGCCCTACATTAGGGTAAAGATAGTCCATACCGCACAAAAAATTTGAAGATAAAAGCCTGAATTGAAGATTAAAGATCCCTTCGTATAGCAAAGGAAAAATGAAAAGTTGGGTACAACGCACTGCAACATGCAATATGGTTTCCGTTCTGCTAGATTTACAGCAGATGTGCTTACAGTTATAGGATTAGCAAATCTCTCGACGGAGGCTACCTTTCTAGGTCAATTGCTTTTGACATATCAAAGGCCTTTGATAGAGTATGGCATAAAGGTTTACTTCACAAGATCTCCAGCTACGGTATAGCTGGACATGTCTTCTCAATTATTAAATCATTTCTCTCTGGTAGGTCCATAAGAGTAGTGGTTGATTGGCAGAAATCAGAAGCTTACAGTATTAATGTTGGAGTTCCTCAGGGGTCCATCCTGGGCCCAACTCTCTTCCTGATCTACATTAATGACCTTCCAAATCACATCCTTACTGAATTTTTTAGATTACTTGTTTATGGCATGCAATATTTGTTGTCTATAATGATAAACTTTTTTTTTTACTAAAAAAAACAATAGCTGTTGTTCTACTTGATAACTTTTCGTAATTTTTGGATATATGACTATTTTCGACATGACAATTATGTACACAATATTGTTTTTTCTCAAAACACTTGATTTGTCAACTCTATCTTAAGAAGCCCCTATTTTTTTAATAAATTGTTTTTTTTTAACTTTCTTAAACTAGCAGTTCTGCCTGATTTGCTCGGGTCCTATGTACTGTCCATAACGTTGTGTGCATACGTATATATTAAAAAGAGTACAGTAATGCCTTTCTATATAATAGGCTTCCTTAACTACCATAGAGAAAAGTTGGTAGAGACCGCAGACGTCAATTTTTTTTTAACTTTGACCCAAATTTGGACCCTTAACATTTATTGTTTTGGGCTCAAATTAAATTAAAATGTTTGATCCATGTTCAAGTAACCTACATCTAAAATTTCAAGTGTTTAGACCAAAAACTGACAGAAGAGTTTGGTAGAGTCTGCAAAGGTTAACTCTGTAAACGTTGACCTCTTGGCAGCCAAATTTTCGCCCATAAACTGATTAAAAAGCTTGCTGCATGACTAAATACCCTTTATGTAAAATTTCAAATGTTTACACTCAAAATTGGCTGAATAGTTTGCTAGAGACTGCAAAAGTGAAATCTTTTGAATTTGACCCCTTCGAAGCCAAATTTTCAGAAAAAACAAAACGATTAAAAAGCTTGCCCTATCTCTGAATACACTTTATGTAAAATTTCAAATGTTTAGACAAAAAATTGACTGAGCAATTTGGTAGAGATCACAGAGGTCAAATGTTTTTTTTTAATTTGACCCCAGTTATGACCCTTTAACATTTATTGTTTTTGGCTCAAAGCAAATTATAAAGTTTGATCCATGTCCAAGGAACCTATATCTAAAATTTCAATTGTTTAGACCCAAAATTAGCGGACGAGTCTCGTATAATTCTCAAAGGTCAAATCGTTGAACTTTGACCCTTAACAGCCAAATTTCTGGCCGAAAAGTTAAAAGTCAAAAATCTCGATACCCCTTATGTCAAATCTCGAGTCTGTAGACCGAAAATTGACAGAGTAATTTGGTAGGGAACTGTACACAGACAGACAGACACACACACAGACATTTTCACTTTTATAGATATATAGATTTGGGGGAAAATTCCCTTCCACAGAGCGATTTTTCATATTAGTAAAAGAATACCTTTATTCTTTTTATATAAGCCCTTTGGCAATGATAGGAGACACTAAAATTTGCATGATAATTATTTTCTGTATAAAATAATAAAATGTTATTGCTTCATTGTTTGAAAAGTTTTTATAGTTTTATAAAAAATATATTACTTCAAAAAATATTAATTTCTTTATATTTTTTAGTATTATAAAAATATATTACTTTTCAAAATATTTATTAATTTTTTTTGTTTTTAGTATTATAAAAAATATATTACTTAAAAAAATATTTTTTGATTTCCTTATATTTTTAAGTACTAGCATTTCAGCCCGGCGTTGCCCGAGTGTTTGGAAGTGTATGTTGAGCAAAACAAAAAAAAAGTGGTCAATTTTTTTAACCTTGACCCCTATTATGATCCCTTAACATTTATTGTTTTGGGCTCAAATCAAGTTATTAAGTTAGATCCATGTCCAATGAACCTATATCTAAAATTTCAAGTGTTTAGACCCAAAATTGGCGGAGGAGTTTGGTAGAGTTCTCAAAGGTCAAATCGTTGAACTTTGACCCCTTAACAGCCAAACTTCTGGCCGAAAGCCGATCACACAGATTTTCCCAAATCTCAGTATCCTGTATATCAAATTTCGAGTCTGTAGACTTAAAATTGACAGAGTTATTGCGTAAGGAAATGTACGCACACAGACACATTCACTTTTATTGATATACTAGAATTTCGGGCCGGCGTTGCCCGGGTGTTTGGAGGTGTATGCTGAGCAAAAAGAACAAAAAACGGTAAACTTTTTTAGCTTTGACCCCTATTATGACCCCTGAACATTTATTGTTTTGGTTTCAAACCAAGTTATTAAGTTAGATCCATGTCCAAGGAACCTATATCTAAAATTTCAATTGTTTATACCCAAAATTCTCGGAGGAGTTTGGTAGAGTTCTCAAAGGTCAAATCGTTGAACTTTGATCCCTTAACAACCAAATTTCCAACCGAAAACCGATCGCATCGATTTTCCCAAATCTCAATACCCTGTACATCAAATTTCGAGTATGTAGACTAAAAATTGACAGAGTTATTGCGTAGGGAAATGTACACAGACACACTAGACAGACAGACAGACAGACACGTTCACTTTTATAGATATATAGATAGATTATAAAAGTATTTTACTTTAAAAAATATTTATGGATTTCTTTATATTTTAGTATTACAAAATTTCTTTATATTTTTTTAGAAAAATAAATTTTTCTTGACACTGCTTAATGCCGACTTTGTGTCGCCTTTTCCCCTGCATCATCGACATTTTTTTTTTTACACTCGTTCATTTTGATTTACTTTGCAACAAGAGCAAAGTTAGACACAATGTCAGTTTTTGATTTTTTTAATATAGGGAAAATTGAGCTCCTCAAAAAGGTTGGTTGTTTTATGGCATATCAACCCTTTTCGGGTTATTTAATACCGAATCCAAAGATTTTGAAGAAAAAAATTTTTTAATAGAATATATTTATTGTTTTCACGTCGATTTCTATTTAACCCATAGTTGGGACCCTAACAGGTACTACCACTCCAGGTCAGAGTGGACCTGGGAGCAATGGTAATTAAAGGGTGGCTCCACACTCCCCAAAGCCCACAAGCTGGGGCCTCACCACTGGATATAGTTTAAGGTCATATCCAGGACCCCCATTGAGGGACTTTTACCCTCTGCAGGAGGGCAGTCGGTGTATTCTAATGCCCCACCGACAGGGCCACCTCAAAAAGGGTATTCTGGTTTTTAATAAAAACCAGCAACCCTTGCTGGTTTTTATTAAAAATTTATGTATTCGTATTTGTTATTACAGAGTCAATTATTCCATATCATATTGTACCCAATTTTTTGTACCCATGATTTTAAAACAAAAAAAAACATGATTTGAGATTCATCAACTAGAACCAAAACCAAAACATAAAACAAAGTTTCATGATTGAAAGTTTGTCTACAAGTTAAACAAAGACTAAAGTTTATATTGTACTCAATATGGTTGCACTGTGGAAAGGAGTGTGAATTTTATTAAATACAACCTGGTTTCAATGACAATAATGTTTTTGATAGACAAGATACAAGCAAGCGTGATCGGATGATCAATAGAGTTTATAATTACATAGATAAATTCCCTCAGTTGCAAAGGATTTCTCTCTCATCAACCATGGACAGAAGAGATCACATGTAACATCGGAAACTTTCTTGCAAACCAAAAACGTTAACGTTGTAATGTTCACTTGTCAAAGCTGATAGGGTAATTAATACCTCTCCCACTATACAGTATTAGCACATAATTGGCAACAAGAAGTGTAGGAGTTGTAGAAGATATTATAATCAGTGATTTTTCTTTATTAATTAACACGCAATATTAACACACAATATTAACATGCAATATTAACACGCAATATTAATACTGGAGTTCCTCAGAGGTCCATCCTGGGCCCAGCTCTCTTCTTGATCTACATCAATGATCTCCAAAAACACATACTTAAATCATTCGTTGACATCTATGCTGATGACACGACCATCTACGGCAACGCAGGCCGTAAATGACAAAGTTCTCTCTGATTCTCTCTCCTCTGATCTTGAACACGTGGTACAGTGGGGGGAAGAGGTGGCTTGTTACTTTTAATGCATCTAAAACCAAGCTCCTATCTTTACATCATCAACGCTCTGATACCCGTCTGGCATCAATTGAAATGGATGGCTCTCGTCTTGGAGAGGCTCCATGTTCTGACAAGCTTCTGGGTTTGTCTTTTACTCCTGATCTGAAATGGAACACGTACATCAAGTCTGTTGCCCAGGTCACTGGGAAAATGGTGGGATCCTTCTACCACTCCAAAGGATATCTGATGCAATTCTCTATCTATATAAAAGTCAAGTATGTTCAAGGATGGAATACTGCTGCCATATCTGGGAAGGAGCTGTTAAAAAGAGCCTATCCTGCCTTGACAGAGTACAAAATAGACTTTGTGGCTTAGAGGGGGATGCCCTTTTCTCTTCCCTGCAACCTCTTTCCCACAGAAGAGACGTTGTGAGCCTGTCTTTCTTTTATCGTTATTTCCACGGCAAGTGCTCGTCCAAGCTCCAATCTCTGGTCCCCCCCTCGCCAATCTTTCACGATAAACACCCGCCTAGCTGAAACCACTGTCAGTAATTTTCCCCACTCTTTATCTGTGCCTAAATCAAAACGTAGATTCCATGAACAAAGCTTCTTTCTTAGAAGTGCATGCCTGTGGAACTCTCTTCTGTTTGCCTGTTTCCCACCTGACTACAACTTGGATGTCTTCAAGTCCAACATAAACAAATTCCTGATAAACCGCCCCCTTAAGTAAGACACTTTATCAAATCTCCAATACTAACGATTACTACGATACTATCCCATTGATTACTGCACATGCAATAACCCTTATCCTCGAGTGGCTTTCGGGCTTTGATAAGTGGTGACCTCCATGTAAAAAAAAATTATCTAGGCTATTAACCACTCAAGGATAAGGTTAAGGTGATGGAAAGGATTGCTAATACATGCAACTGGACACCGCTTGTGAATTTCATACTCCTGTGGAATTTCCTCCTTAGGGGGAAGTCGGTTAAACCCGCCTAGGGTTAGTGCTGCAGTTTTTATTTCATTTACAAAGAGTTGTCAGCTGAAGGATGCGGAACACTGTAGGAGTAATCAACACTGATTAATGGTATGAACTGTGATTGATTGCTTATGGGACAGTTTATGACAAGAATTTGGGTTGAATACATCCAAGTTATAATCAGCAGGGAAGATGTCCTGCGGTAATATGTTTCAAAGATAGGAACTCAGAACAGAGAAGCTCTTCACATGTAAATCCCATCTAATGCTACAAACATGAAAAGAGGAAGATGTGCATTACATCACTTCCGCCGCCACCACACAGCGACGGAGGAGCAGGAGGAAGGTGGGGTATCTAATGTTATCCCAGTCTGACTGGACCGGTAGAACAATACGGACGCAGGCATTTTTTGGTAGGAGGTTCTCATGAAAAGGAAAAACATCACATGCTTCGTACATTCTTCGTTGTGTTGAAAAAAAAAAAAAAAAAAAGATTGAATTCATAGCGATGAGAAACATGAAATTAACATCGAATGACAACCAGTTAAGATTACTGGCTTGCATAATAATTACCACAAACGAAACCGAAATGAACTTTAAGATGTGTTTGAAACTATTTCATATTTCTTTTGGTACAAAAAAATCAAAAAAAAATCATAATGATCTTAAAGGAGGAGGTGGCGGTAGGTTAAAACGTTAACTGACGATTTGGACATGCTGAGTTTGAATCTATAGATTTCTAACTTCAAAATGATAACAATCAACTCCAAAATGGATTAACAACTTCAAAATGATAACAATCAACTTTAAAATGAACTTATTCTCTTGTAAATATATTAATCAACTTAAAAAAATTAGCCAACTTCATATTGGAAAACAACTTCAGAATGAGAAATAATCAACTTCAAATTGAGAATCAATATAATACAAATAAATTTAAAATTTATTCTTCGTTTTTACTTCAAAAAGATAAAATAAAATATATATTTCTAATAAATTTATTTAAAATATTAGATCATCAAAGTTATATATATATATATATAAAGTTATATATATATATATATATATATATATCTCTGTGCGTCTGTGAGTTCGTTCCCTATAGACTCGAAAATGACTGGGCCGATTTTTATGAAATTACAACGTGCAATCAATCGATTTGATTAAAAAATGGCCGATTCCACTGAGTTTGATGGCAATAAAAATATGAGAGTGCGAAACATCTATTGATCATTATTCGATCCTGAGCAACATCGGGTTTCCGATATATATATATAAATAAATAAAAACGACCGGTCAATTTCCTCATTCATGGGATAAGTTAACTGAAAAAAAAATTTTCAATTTTTTTTTTTTTTTTAAATCCCAATTTAACATTTTTTTAATTTGAACTTGATTAATTTTTTTTTAAATCCCAATTTAACATTTTTTTAATTTGAACTTGATTAATTTTTTTTTTTTAAATCCCAATTTAACATTTTTTTAATTTGAACTTGATTAATTTTTTTTTACATGAAAATAAGTCCATTTTGAAGTTGAAAAAGTATAATTCGTTTCACAGAAAAACTTTCACTTAATGTTTTAGCAATCTTCAGGTAATATCCTGTAAGTAAAAATATATTTATCTTTGCTTAGTCAAGAGATTTAAAAGGCTGTCGCAATGCGAGGAATGGAATGTAGTCGGTGTTGATAAAGAAAGACAAAAACAAGCAACAAATTTGCAAATCAATAAACATATACATATATGTCTATATATACATATATGTCTATATATACATATATATTTATTCAATTGTGTTAAGTATAAATGTCTTACTTGTAAAGGTCTATTGTATGCGACAATTTCCATTATGTATTTCAGGACAATCCCTTTTTTCAAATGGTGCATGTAACGGATCTATTCAAAGCATGCTTAGCTTAGTTAATGCTAGTTATCTCCCCCTAGATAATCGTCTATGCCTTCATAAGTGCCTAATATAAGGTGTCTCCTCAAAGCAAAGAAATGGGGTCAACCTTGATACACAATATAACCTGCTTCGCTATGTGATAATACAACAAGTGAAGCATGCATGGTCGCCCGTGAGTACACAGTGAATGAAGCATAAAAAATGACTAGGTTCAGCATTTGCCCCAAACGTCCTCAGGGACGACCTGGAGGCCACTAGGGGGAAGGGTTTTATAGATGGTGAGACAACATGATCAATTATGGTGGAACTTGGGTATGACTTAATTATTTAAGAGGAACTTAGTCACATCAGATTTGAAAATGACCATTGTGACGATAATTGAAGTATTATCAATATTGTACGAGCCTTTTTCAAGTCTCACACAAAACACACATTCATATTTCAAGCTGTCATATACATACGCGCACACAAATATACGCGCCCACGTCCACACATGTACACATATTCACGTTTGCGTACATACACTCACATTCACGTGTGTATATACACACACGCTTACGTATACACATGTACTCACACGCGCACACGAACGCACACATGGACGACGTCACTTCCGCTTTCTAAGGAAATACACATGCGCAGAAGACACTCCGGAAACGAGTATAAAACAAGGAGACAAGCTGTTTCTAAGCCTTTTTAGGACTAGCTCTTGGCTAGAGAGGTTGGGCTAACCAACCGCCTCCCCTTCGGGAGGCGCACGCTCGCGCGTATCAACACCCCTGCGACTATGTATGGGGCACGAGTTAACAAACTGTATGTATGCATTCTCACTCTTTCTCTCTCTATCTACTACTGGTCCCTGAGAACACCTTCGCGTAGCTGACTACTAACTGATGTCAACTCTCTATCCTCTTCTTTGTCTACACGCTGGATTCTCATTTCCACTACAACACTCACTTCAATTCCCACGTGCGAACAAACGATAGTGACCCGAATTTGAGATGAACACATATTTCCTATTCCTTCTACAATACCAGTCCCGCAACGAACATTGGTTACACTCGCGCGGACATGAACACATGTTATAACTAAAACGTTCATTCTTTCAACAGCAAATAAACGACGTTTATCTTATCCATTAATCGAGTCTTTGTTTCCTTCAATTCAATGTCATTCGTTTCATTATTCTTTTGTAACGGGATTGGGGTATTTATATACCCTAGTCCCCTACAAATTTGGTGACCCCTTTATTTAAATGAAATGGATGAGGTGAATAAAAAAACAAATAAATCTAATAAGACGTTACCATAGCAACAACGGCGATATCTAACAGTGAAACAAAAAAATTAAAAAAAAAAAAAGAAGGAAAGAAAAACGCTGATATATTTAAAATTCAGAAAAAAAAAAAATGTATCCAGCGTCTCTTTCGGAAAAGGCTAGCCGTCAAAAACTTTAAACGCCAAATTAGTTGCAGATAGGAGCCCGAAGAAGATAGACGTCTGAACTCCGCTGATAAAATGAATATCATGAGAAACACAGGAATTACATATTGTCATTGTCCTTCAGCGTAAAACAAAGGTTGGTTCATATTTTACTCTTTCCATTTGCAAAGGATAAAGGAAATATCGAAATCTCTTTTGGATGCTCTTTTTTTTTCTTTTTTTTTTTTGGTGGAGGAAGTCGATGAAATACGGGCTGGCGCGTATCCCTTTACAACGAGCTTCCACGCAATCTGAGATAAAACATTCCTGCTTTTTTGAGTTAATTTATAAAAAAAAAAAAGAAAATAACCTCAGAAGGGGCACGTCACACCATGTTGTAATCAGTGGGGAAGCAGTGCCATGGTATTGGGTTCTGCAGACGGATAGTTCTAAGAAAGAAACTCTGCTCATGGAATTTTCGTTTAGTTTTAGACACAGATGAAGATTGAAGGAAGTTGATAGTTGTTGTAGCGAGACAAGTATTTGCGAAATTTTTACAGGTGGATGGCATAGATTGGAGTTCAGTCGAGCACTTACCATAACAATAGAGCAGACTTAGACTCGAAAATGTGAGAGAGAGAGGATGTGGGGGAGGCGAAAAGGTCTTTGTGCACTAAATTTTAAAGGTGATTTTGTACAAAATGTCAAGACAGGAAAGAGTTCTCTTGGGAGCTCCGTCCCAGATGTGGCAAGAGTACTCCATTAATTGACTCTTGTATAGATAGAGGAATGCATCGGGAGTGAGATACTTTCTGGAGTGATAGAATGATCCAACCATTTTTCCAGTGTTTTTGCCAAATAATCTGATATATGTCTTCCTTTTCAGGTAAGAGATGAAGGTCAATTTCAGAAGTTTATAAAAGAGTGCTTCCTGAAAATGAGAGCCATTCATTTTAACTGGAGCCAAATGAGGATATGAGTGTTGGTGGTGAAAAGACAGAAGTTTTGCTTCGGATTCATTGAAGTTAACCATGTAGTTCATTGTACCACACGCTCCAGGTCAGAGGAGAGAGAACTGGAAATATTCTGGTCTTTGTAAGCGTTTGACGTGTTGCCATAGATGGTAGTATCATTTGGATGCTTCTATATTTAAATAATAAAAAAATATTGAATTTCAAGTAAAACAAATAATACCTATATAATTGTCATGTCACAAATAGTAACATATCCAAACATTATGGAAAACGACACCGTAGAAAATGAATTAATCATGGAAAAATAAATTTGTAAAATCTAGCGATCTACTTTCAAAATCTTCCGATTTGAATAGGAGAGTTAAGAGGAGAGGTAATTAAGTTTTCAATTTCTCGGACATTTAATGCCAAAAATTTAATGCCAAACATTTAATGCCAAAAATTCAATGAGTTATTTTTTTTAATTATATATACGTTATGTTTATTTTCGTTTGCTGATTAAATTCTGTCTGCTATGGTGTTTCAACTGAATTACTTCCCTTTGCTTCCTATCCCATAATTCAACATGTCCACCTCAGCGTGTAACCATAATGACGTATTTTTATCCTTATCGGAACTGTTTTTTAGGAATAATTAATCTTCTACCTCATATTTTCCATAATTTTTGGATATGTTATTATTTGCGACATGACAATTGTGTAGGTTTTATTTAAAATTCAATATTTCTTTTGTTATTTGAATATGGAACACCGTCGTTTGCACAGATGTCAACAATTGGTTGTATACCAAATGTAATATTGTAAAATAAAGAATTTGCAAAATATTTTTTTTTAAATTAATTTTTGAAAAAGATGATTTAATGAAATTCTTTTTATTAATAAAATTACAAGCAAAAATGAGTCTTCAAGCAACTTAGAAAAAGAATTTTAATAAAAACAGATAACAGATGAGAAAGAGTGAGTTATGTAACAACGAAAACAATAAAAATTCACTTTTCTGCAACCGGTTTTATTGTGATGACCTTTTTTAAAGCATCAAAGTTTTGTTTTTTGTTTTTGAAAAAAGCAAGATATACATAAAGAAAAGCAAGATATACATAAAGAATCCTCGTAAAGAAATAAACTGAAAGTGTTTTCTCTTATAAATCAAAGTATTTAGCTGTTTTACATGGTGTTGGGAAATTTCAAAAAATATTCGGAAACAAATAGACAATTTTCTCAACATTTTGTGACTTTTTTATATAAAAAAGATTTTTTTTTTAAATATTAAAAAAAAATTTAATACTAAAAATTTTCACACAAAAAAAAAATTGTATAAAAAACTTTTATAAAAAAAAAAAAAAAAAAAAATTGTATAAAAAGACTTTTATAAAAAAAAATTTTTTATGCTAAAAAAAAGAATAAAAAATCTTTTGTTCTTTTATAAAAATACACAGAGAAAAGTCCAAAAAATAAAACATTTTTTAAAAGTTTTTCAAAGCTAAACTGAAAATTCTTAGAGTTTAAAAACTCAATTCTGTAATTGATTGTCCTTTCTGATGTCCCACATTTACTTAAATAGAAACGATTTTATAAATGTATCAAGATTTTAAATAAATAAAACAAAGGAAAACCTCACTGACCAGTTGTACATCTTTCTTTGTATTTCCCCCCTCGAAGAGGAGATACTACTCTCGAAATTTAGGGACATTAACATCTATCATCTTATACGCCACATTATGTTGGCAAATAAACGTAAAAATATTGAAAATATCTTCTAATACTGTCATTATTCTTTTATATACTAACTTGTTTTTCCTACAAACCTCATTGATATAGCCTTCAAACAAAACTCCTATGAGGATTTTATTTTGCTGTCAAATATTAGAAATCCTGATTATTTGTTTCAGAAATTTGGAGACAAGGACTCGTAGTTTGTATTTTTTGGTTATTCAAACTCCTCTCCCCATCTCGCTTTCACAATGTTTTAGCTAATGTCATCTGCAACTCATCTTCCATCTTTTCAAACTTGGAACTTTGAATGGAATTTCAAAACAAACTCTTTATTTAATCCATTTTAAAAAATAAATATTGGTAGATTTTTATTAAAAATATTTGAATGAGTACAATTATCAGTTTTTATAGCAAACTGAAAAATCCCCACCCTCTTAAAAAAATATAATTTTAATAGATGTATGGTAGACATTTTTGAAATTTAAAAAAAAATGGTTACTCGTTCTGCCCTGTTATATAGTCAACCGGATAATAAATAGCGTTTTCTTGTCAGGAAGTGAGTGACCATTTTACATTATATTTATTTAGTAACATTAATCCTCACTCTAAATTTGAAAGTATTTTACTTTTTATTATTTCTAAAAAAATAGAATCTACCAATGCAATTATACACTAGACTATGTGCCTAGTAACTAATGTAAATAATAATACCTTAAAAACTAAAAACCTTTGGGATTTTATTCTAAAATATATTTCGTATAAAATAACATTCTACGTAAGATAATGTTCTGATGAGAAAAATGTTTAATTTTTATGGAGTTTTGTTTGAAAGACTTTCTCCTTTTTTTTTTAAAACTTCACTCTTCATCTTTCTTTTTTCATTTCCCCTCCCTTCTACCTATCATGCATTTTCTTTCTCTTTCATCCTCTTCTCTTTTCTCTTTTACACCTTTTTCACTTTCTTATTTTTTATTTTTTCTCTCGTTCCCTTTCTTCCTTACTCTTTCATCGTCTTCTTTCTTACTTTTTTCTTTCTTTCTTTTTATCATTTCTGTTCTCCCTCTCATTGGTTCACATTTTTACTCCCTTTCCTCTTTACTGTGTTTGTTTTCTAAAATTAAGTCAGATTCTCAAAGTCAAATGTCGATAGCTTACATTCTACAAAATCATATTTTACTCATCAGAGCCATCAATTGTAAACATTTTCCATCCGTTTTTCAAAAAAAAAAAAAAAAAAAAAAAATCTTTTTTTCTTTTCAAATTGATTTCATTGATAACCTACTATACCAAACCAGATAGTTTTTTCAGAATTTTCAAAATATTGTCTATTTGCATTATTATCCAAATGACATCCGAAATTGCATATATTAAATAAAAAAGTATCGTTTTATATTCATCTATTAATGTAATTAATTATTAAATAAAAATATCTTTTCATATTCATCTATTAATGCAGTTAATTATTAAATAAAAATCATCTTTTTATATTCATATATAAATGCAATTAATTGCAAGAAAAATAGTTTGAGTGAAAAATGCAGAAAATTGAACAAATTTAAAGCAAAGAAAAATAGAAAGGCGTCAAAAACATTTCGTCTGCGGTTAAATATCAAAAACGTTACTGGAATTACTTCTCACGTCTTCTGCTGCATCGTGAGGAGGCAAAAGGAATCTGAAAAAAATTATAATAAAAATATATAAAAAGATTACAAAATTAAGATGAAAAATTTCTATTTAATATCATTCATCACAAACATAAAACAGTTGGTAACGTTGATTAGGTTAGATGTGAAGAGTTAAACTAAAATCTTTACTAAAATACTTTTGACATTGCACGAATGCATAATATTGTGTTATGTACGTTGGTACGAACATATAAAACTTTCAACGCTTATGTCCACAGTTAATGTTGATTTAACAACGTTATTCTAAGAATCTTTGGATCTCTTCAGTAATGTGGAAGACTGCTTTTCATTCTGAGTTTATTAATTTGTGATTTTGACAGCTTTGTTTAATTTTAAGAATAAGGTTAGAGAAATCACAACTATTTCAATTCAGCATTCGTAAAGATTACAACCTCAAATCAACAAGTGGTAAATGCTTGAGACATTCTGCATATAAAAATGTTTATGATTAAAGCAGTTATGATTAAACATTTTTTAAATCTATTAAATAAAAATCCTATTAAATAAAATTTCTATTAAATAACATTTCTTTCAAATAAAATTTGGAAATAAAATCTTTATTAAATAAAATTTCTATTAAATAAAATTCCTATTATATAAAATTTATATAAATAAAATAGAGTGTTCAATATTTACCGTTACAACTTTCTATTATTACCTATATTTAATGAATTTTCATGAATTTTAATCTTTTTTTGTGGTGAAGTTTAACTTGAAGATTACTTTTCACAATATGCCCTATAATTTAGCGAAACAAATTGCCATTGTAGAGCTATTTAAATCTGGAAAGTCTGCAGGCGACATTGCAAAGACCTTAAATGTGAACCGAATGTTGATGTGGAGAACACTGAAACGTTTTAAAGCAACTGGTAAAATCAAGATATTTAGTTTATCTTGGAGAGTAAAGTCTCAGCTTCCAAGCATACAAATTTGAAGAAGAAATTAAATGGAGAATAAGCAAAAATCCCACAAAAAATATATCATGACTCGTGTCATGCAGTCACCAAGCATTTGTGTAGTAGTAATTCTTCTAATGCACTCAACCTCCAAAAGACAGAAAGTCTGTTCTGTTTGTTGTCGACACACAGAGGCTGGGAGAAGAAAAAGAAGAAGCGGTAGACGTAGTTGGTTTTATGGGAAAGAAGGTGAGACTAACTGTGAGAATTCCTGAGATTTGAGGGGAATAAAAGACCGAACACAGACGGATAAGCGACAGTGCTTTTGCTCAAGCAGAGAAAATGGTGAGAGGAGAGAAAAGTCCCTAAAAAAATGTTCCGACTCGAAGTGAGAAAGAAAGGCCCAGCAGATTTCAAGCTATTTCGGCTTACAAATGGCAGTCAAAGCATTTGATATCTGTCTTATCCCTGAATTTCATGGCATCTCACCTGATCACACAGTGTCTGAATGGTTGGAACAGGTGGGACTGGTGTGAAATGTGTGGGGTTGACAATGTTGAGTGTGTTTTACCACTCAGGTTAAGAGGTGGCGTGCTGTCTGTATCCCGGAGATTAGCCCATAACCTAAGGGCGGATTTGAAGCAAGTAAAACAAGCCCTCCTCGTGGCTTTTGCACCGGACCATTTTGTGGCATATGACAAGTTTGTCTCCCTTTTTTTTTTACACAGTGGTCACCACTTATCAAGGCCCGGAAACCACTCAAGGATAAGGGTTATTGCAAGTACAGTACGCTAGTGTGGAGATTTAATGAAGTGTTTACTTAAGGGGGCGGTTCATTAGGAATTGCTTCATTTGCACCCTGGGGAAACTGTCAATGAATACCTGGGTGACATGCAGGATCTTGTACGGTTAATAGAAGAAAACCTCTCTGATCAATGGCTCAGTTGTGCTTTCATGTCAGGACTCCCCAGTTCTGTTAGGCAACAGTTGAAGGGATCTTCCAGAATGGAATGGATGACCCTGGAGCAGATTCTTGCGAGTGCCTGGGCTCTTATGGCGGAGGAGGCAGAAGTGGAAGAACCCATCGCTGCAGCAATCAGGAGACGCAGAATTCTTCCTCATGTACCTGTAGACCAACCTTCAACCCTTGACCAGCAGGATACAATTACAGTGCAGTGTCACAAGTGTGGAGGTCCCAATCACTTTGCCAGAGACGGCCGGCAGGCAAGGTGCTTCCAGTGATATACTGTTATCGATGCAAGAAGCAAGGACATGTGGCATCAAGGTGTCCAGAAAACAAGGCAAGGGGTAAGAGGCCAGCACCACTCTCTCCCCACATAAACTAGAAGAGGTGCTCCTTGTGATAAAGATAAAGATTGATGGGTTAGATAGGATAGCACTTGTGGATTCTGGCTGCTCATCATCGGTTGTGAGTGGGTCATTATTATCAACCCAAGATACGGAAAAATACCACAATTCTGACGGCGAGACGAAAGTGTCTGTTAAGCAATGGTGTTGGCAGCATAACATTAACATTAGCCAACAGGAATCCTCTGAAGACTGACATACTGGTGGTGGACAGCACACCATTGGGGTTTGACTTCCTTCTAGGGATGGACGTCATGAAGAAATTTGGCGGCGTGCATATTGATAAGGGAGGCAAAGCACATTTTGCTGGGACAGCTTTTGCTTTGAGTGCGGCCATTCAGTTGGAACAATCCGACTTTCGCATGGAATTCAACCAACACACCAAAACCTGGATCGTGTCATGGAAGTGGTCTGGTGATCAGTCACCACAATAATTATACAATCGAGTGCCAGAGTATAACATCTCTGCGAAAGTCCGCGGAGACTATGATGCTGAGCTACAGGCTTGGATTAATAATGGATGGTTGGTTCCGTATCCAAAGAAGGAATTGGGCCCCCCCCCCCAAAGGGCCTGATCTCACTAATGGTGGTCATTCAGCAGCACCAACAAAAGGTGAGGCCGGTGCTCGACTATTGGGAGTTGAATAAATATGTAGACCCATTAACGGCCTGTGCAGACATATGCACCAAAAAATTGAGAGAATAGCAGTGGGCGGGATCAAATGTCTCGGTGTTGGACCTTCACAAAGCATACCTTCAAGTAAGTGTGCACATATCACTGTAGCCATACCATGATCAAATGGCAGAGGTATTGCCTGACCCGCATGGGGTTTGGACTCAATGTGGCACCATCCGTCATGCAAACTATTGTTAATGCTATCCTGATGAAGGACAAGCGTATACAGCAGGCAACATCCGCTTATATTGGCGATATATATGTAGCACATTTGAAGGAGCATCTCAGCAACTTCGGACTTCTCAGCAAAAAACTAGAGAAACTGCAGGATGATGCGCGAGTGTTTGGTTTGCAGGTCTGGGGAGAGGATAATGCTTTGTGTTGACGAAAAGGGAACAAGATCCCAGACATACCTTGTGTCGTCACGCGATGAAATATATTTTAATTTTGTGGCAAGTGGTTGGACACCATCCCATGGGTGGTTGGCTTCGTGTCGCTGTGGCATTTATCAAAAAGAGAGCATCTGACGTCACTACAGGGTGGGACGACAAAGTAAATGATGCACCTCTCAACACCATGATAAACGAGGTTCTCACCAGACTCCACAAAGAAGATTCGGACAAGGCAAATGGTGCGTCAAAGGCAAAGCTCTTGATGTCTGGGTCGATGCAAGCTCTCTCGCTACCGGCGTGTCAATGATATATAACAGGACCGTGATAGAGGATGCATGCTGGTTACGTCCAGAAATGGACTCCCAACACATCAACTTAATAGAACTCGATGCCATCATTAAAGGAATGAATTTTGCAATCCTCTGGAAGATGACCACTTTGCACTTATTCACCAATTCTGCATGCGTTCATAAATGGGTCTCAAATACCCTTACCTGCAGAGCCAGGGTATGGACTAAAGCTACGAGTGAGATGCTAATCCGATGGTGTCTTGATACAATAATGAAGCTAGTGAAGGAATATGCACTGTTGATGGATGTAGTCTTGGTCAAATCTAGTCAAAACAAGGCGGACTAACTGACGAGAATGCCTCAGCAGTGGCTTGATGCGATTAAAAGAGACACTGAACCGGTGCAACCTGTCTGCACTGCATCTGTGAACTCAGTCAGGGTGGACCAGATCAAAATTGTTCACCAATAAAAGCGGTCATCCTGGAGTGAAGCGGACACTCTATTTTGTCAAGCGAATTAATCCTGGGGTTTCCAAGGCCGCTGTGAGAACCATCATCAAAGAATGCGAAGAGTGTCAGTTGATCGATCCATCACCCATGCACTCGTCAAAGAGCACCTTAAATGTTGAGCAAACATGGCATAGGATAGCGATAGATATCGCTCATTATGATGGGCCCATTTTTTGACACTGATTGATTGCGGCCCCGCTCAGTTTGCCGTCTGGTGACCCATCGCTTGGCAGGATGCAAAATGTATAATCAATCAAGTAAAGACTCTTTTCTATGAACGAGGTCCGGCGTCAGAGATTCTAACGGATAATGACACTGCCTTTCAGAGCAGCTTGTCATAGAAGTGTCAAAAGGATTGCAGCCAGGAAACGGTGTTCCATACCGGAGGCAGTATATTGGTACAATGTTACGCCAAAGGATGACTTGTCCTCTGGGACAGCACCTACCAATATGGTCCAGCGATACTGCATACGACTTAAAGGAATTGACAGAATAATGACACCGATAGAAAATCAACAGCAAACTGTCTATAAAACGGGTGACCGAGTGTGGGTGAAAGCTCCACACAGACGATGTACTACAAAGTATGGAGTGGGTGGTGTGACTGGGAATACCAATACGCAAAATATATCGGTCAATGGAATGCCACGCCATGTTAGAGACCTGTGACCTAGGACCAGGCCCACCAATGGCCTGCTCTGACACGCCTTCGGACATGGGTAGGGAGAGATTCATGATCATCAATGAGATGCTGGGTGAACGGAAACCTAGTGTGGATGAAGATGATGACTTAATGAAAGCACAGTAAGACACAATGATTGTTCTGCCACGAAGAAGCACAAAAGACCCCCCCCCCGAGTATTTCATGTGTGATCATAGGATCAGGGGGGGGGAGTGTAGTAGTAATTCTTCTAATGCACTCACCTCTAAAAGACAGAAAGTCTGATTGTTGTCGACACACAGGGGCTGGGGGGAGGAGGAGGAGAAGAAGAAGCGGTAGACGAAGTTGGTTTTATGGGAAAGAGGGTGAGACTAACCGCGAGAATTCCTGAGATTTGAGAGGAATAAAAGACCGAACTCAGACAGATAGGAGACTGTGCTTTTGCTCAAGTAGAGAAAACGGTGAGAGGAGAAAAAGTCCCTTCCTAAAAAAAGTTCCGGCTCGAAGTGAGAAAGAAGGACCCAGCAGATTTCAGTTTGTAGCTGTTTGATGCACAGGTTACATTGAATAAAATTTGAATATTTTGTATCTCATAATATTATTGTATATATTTATATTATTGTATATATTTACTATGCCTCCCCACGGGGCAGAGTTAGACACCAGGGTCGTTTTTTAACGTGGAGAAAAGGTACAAAAATAAAAAATTGTCTCAGTCGTAAAGGACTGATCCTCCACTGAAAGAGAACAAGAAATGGAAGTGCAGCATCTGGAAAACAGATACTACACTTTGATCTTGACCAAAAGATTGTATATATTTATGTTTGGTTGATCTTTATTGTTTGATTTATTTAATATGTGAAAAAAAAACTTTGTAACGTTTATTATTGAACAAGTTCTTGTTTGAAATATAACATACTTTCTAACTATTATATAAACACATATAACATACTTTCTAACTATTATATAAACACATATAACATACTTTCTAACTATTATATAAACACATATAACATACTTTCTAACTATTATATAAACACATATAACATACTTTCTAACTATTATATAAACACATATAACATACTTTCTAACTATTATATAAACACATAACATTTTTTCTAACTATTATATAAACACATATAACATACTTTTTAACTATTATATAAACACTTAACATACTTTCTAACTATTATATAAACACATATAACATACTTTCTAACTATTATATAAACACATAACATACTTTCTAACTATTATATAAACACATCGATGACCGATTGCAATGGAATTAAATCAATTTTTTTTAAATATGTGGTACAACACAACAAATCAAATGAGACAAAAAAGAAAAAAAAAATATGACAGAAAACACTTTTACCTAGCATCGGTCGCTTTTAAATTCACCAATACCAAAATCGGTGCTGTTCTCTATTTTCTCTCCGGTTTCGTCGACACAATGACAAACACTGCCAATGCACTGAATATTTTTGTAACCACCTTGTTCGTTGCAATAAATCATCTTGCCAATTAATCCTGTACGCTGATATATTTCTTTATCAACAGCGCAATCTGTGGGAAAATTTTTTAAATAATTAAAAATGATGAAAGAGTTTCAAATTTTGATTAGACATGTTAAATTTGTCAAGAAAACAAGCTGAACATGTGGAGTTACTCTCCACGAGTGAAAAATTTACTTTCACCATGACTAATGTTTGTGCAAAATTTAAAAAAGTCCCAGGCGTGGTTATTGAGAAAAGTGCAAACAACCGAATGGATGAACGATTTAGGAGCAATTTTACCCCTATAATGCCCTCTGGGGGAGCAACCAGAGTTATCCTGGAAAATCTATTTTGGCAAAAGTATTTCTATTGTGAAGCGATTTATTGAAATAAAATATATGAAAAGGACATTATTGAAAAAATATGCAATAAAAATTAACAAAATTATCCGATAAAAATAAGACAATTAGTCTTTATTTGCACTTTTAATAACAAACTGGAAAAAATGTTTTTATTGTTTATGAAATTTTATAAGAACTATGGTTATGAAATTTTATAAGAACTATGGTTATGAAATTTTAAAAATAAAATTTTTTATTTGAATTTTTATAATATTAGGCTGGTGCAAAAATAATGTCGTTTTTGACTTTCAACTATATATATATACATACATATATATATATATATTTTTTTTTACATGGTTGTCACCACTTATCAAGGCCCGGAAGCCACTCAGGGATAAAGGTTATTGCAAGTACAGTACGTTAGTGTGGAGATTTGATGAAGTGTTTACATAAGGGGGTGGTTCATTAGGAATTTTTTAACGTTGGACTTGAAGACATCCAAGTTGTAGTCAGGTGGGAAGCAGGCAGACAGAACAGAGTTCCACAGGCGTGCAGTTCTAAGAAAGAAGCTTTGTTCATGGAATCCACGTTTTGATTTAGGCACAGATAAAGAGTGGAGGAAATTTTTCACAGTGGCTTCAGCTAGACGGGTGTTTTTTGTGAAGGATTGGCGAGGGGGGGACCAGAGATTGGAGTTCAGATGAGCACCTGCCATGGAAATAACGATAAAACAAGGATAGGCTTGCAACGTCTCTTCTGTGGGAGAGAGGTTGCAGGGTAGAGAAAAGGGCATCCCCCACTAAGCCACGAAGTCTATTTTGTACTCTGTCAAGGCAGGATAGGCTGTTTTTAGCAGCTCCTGTCCAGATATGGCAGCAGTATTCCATCCTTGGATGTACTTGGCTTTTATATAGATAGAGAATTGCATCAGTAGTGAGATATCTTCTGGAGCAGTAGAAGGATCCCACCATCTTTCCAGCGACCTTGGCAACAGACTTGATGCACGTGTTCCATTTCAGATCAGGAGTAAAGGACAAACCCAGAAGCTTGTCAAAACACGGGGCTTCTCCTAGACGAGAGCCATCCATTTCAATTGATGCCAGATGGGGATCAGAGCGTTGATGATGTAAAGATATGAGTTTGGTTTTAGATGCATTAAAGGTAACCAGCCACGTCTGCCCCCACTGAACCACGTGCTCGAGATCAGAGGAGAGAGAATCAGAGAGAACTTTGTCATTTACAGCCTTTGATGTGTTGCCGTAGATGGTCATGTCATCAGCATAGATGTCAACGAATGATTTAAGTATGTGTTTAGGGAGGTCATTGATGTAGATCAGGAAGAGAGTTGGGCCCAGGATTGACCCTTGAGGGACTCCAGCATTAATACTGCAGGCCTCTGATTTTTGTCCATCGACCACTACTCTTATGAGCCTATCGGAGAGAAATGATTTAATGATTGAGAAAACATTTCCAGTTATACCGTAGCTGGAAATCTTGTGAAGTAGGTCTTTATGTCATACCTTGTTGAAGGCCTTTGATATGTCAAGAGCAATTGCCCTAGAAAGGCAGCCTTTGTCAAGAGATTCACTAATCCTGTGAGATATAACCGTTAGCACATCTGTGGTAGATCTTGCAGAATGGAAACCATATTGTGTGTCACTAAGAAGGTTATTCCTGCTGAGGTGGTTTACTATTTCTCTATTTAATATGGATGCCAGCAACTTACTCATGACACACAGGAGACTTATTGGTCTGTACTGAGAGGGAGATGACTTATCACCTGAATTCTTAAATACAGGGCATACTGATGAGGTTTTCTAGGGAGTCGGAAAGCACTTCTCCTTAAGGCAACGCTTAAACAGTTTCGTAAGTATGGGAGCAAGTTCTGGTTGAAGCTTTTTTAACACTATAATTGGGATGCCGTCAGGGCCAGTTGCTTTACTGGCATCAAGGTTCTTGATTAGCTTGGTGACCTCATGCACAGATATTTGTATGTTACCTAGCGTGTTCTGTGTTATAGGAGGAAATATGGGGAGTTGATGGCCTTCGTCGCATAGGGTAGAATTAGCTGCAAAGTTCTAGGCAAATAGTTTGGCCTTGTCTGATGCTGACGAGATGACCTCTGGTCCATTGATAATGGTTGGGATAGAACGCACACTTCTGTTCAGGATCCTATTTGTTATTTGCCAAAACTGGTGGGAACCAGCCACTGATCAGCTACTTTGGCTTTAACAGACTGCGCATATAGCTCTCTTGCATTTTTTATTACTCTTTTACAGTGGTTGCTGGCGTTCCTGAAAGCAGCTTTATATATATATATATCTATAATATAAAGCTGTGTGTGTGTGTGTGTCTGGTCACGAATAGGCTCCTATATGGTTGACTATTTTAAAAAACTGATTACATATAATCATAGAAGATGTATCGAGACACACGAATGGGTATGTTTAGTCTGGCAAAACGGTGGTTCGTAATTGTGGGGTCTGCGTCCGCGCCTGGTCCACAAAGTATGGAAATAAAAAAATTTAAATTTAAAAAAAAAGTTTACAAGTGTTTTTGATATAGATGTACATAAGAATACTTTGATAAGTATGTTTTAACTTAAATAGGGATGGTATAATAAAATTGTGAGGTCTGCGTTCCGCCTGGCCTCCATAGAATGGAAATAGGCACAAACTTTAATAAAGACTTTTCATATCTATCTGCATAAGTATACTTTGATAATTTTTCAGTTTGAAGAAATATGGTATAATAAAATTATGGGGCGTTCATTCGCGCCTGACCTCCATAGAATGGAAATATGTCACAAAGTTTAATAAGGTTTTTTAATATAGATGCACAGAATATTGTGATAAGTGTTTCAGTGTGAACAGGTATGGTATAATAAATTATGGGGTTTATCTATTTTATTTTTACTTTCATCATATTTTTCTTTGGTTTTAATACCCCCAAATTCGAAGCTATCTCTTTACAACCCTTCCTTTTCATAACCTATCATACTTTAATAAATCAGAATCCATTTTCTGTAGGCTGTTTTTGAACCCAGTCAACGACGGGTACTTTTGCTAGTATATATATATATATATATATATATGTGTGTATATATATAAACATTATCTTTGCACCAACCTAATATATGTTTATGAAAGTATACAAATAAAATCATTGAAATCAAAATAACAAAATTTCAAACATCATAAAAGAAAATATCCAATACAAAATATTCCTAGCTTAAAAAGATTTTTAAAAATGTTTTTAATAATTCCTAAAAAAAAAAAAAATAGAACTTACTTCAATAAAAACTTTTCGATGACTCTTAAATAAAAAAGAACGATTGGAAAAACATAATACAAAAATTACATATTACATATGGATATATAGGCGCGAGAGAAAAAAAGCAAAGGAACTGGTTTGCCTGGTCACCACTTCCGGTAGCAACTATGCCGGAAGTTAGGAAGTATATTAGCTGACTAATAAAAAAAAAATATTCACTGCTGCTGCTACTCAGACGTTGTTACTCCAAGAATCTCAATATCTTTAAGGAATTTTCTCATTTCTCAAATTATAAAATGATCATAAAATGAAATCAGAAAATGTTAAAGAATTTATTTTTAAAAAATAAAGAAGAAAAGAATATAGACAGAAAAAGAAAACTAATGAAATATTTGGTTGTCCCATCATTAATGCAACTATGGAAATATGATCCAGGAGTCAACAGAGTCAAGTCATAATTGTTGGGAATTGAAGAACAACCCAACTATGATGATCATGCAAACAAAATGCGGACATTTTTAAGAATTTATTTAAAAATTAAATTATGATTAAACAATTTATTTATATTTTGAAATTTAATCATAATGATTTGAAAATGTTATTATATCGATTTAAACATTTTATTGATTTTTAAATTTAATTATATTGATTTAAAAATTATATCATATTGATTTAGAAATTTAATTATAATGATTTGAAAATTAAATTATATTGATTTTAAAATTTTGTTGATTCAAAATTTAATGATTTTGATTTGAAAATTTCATTATAAAGGATTTTAAAATTTAATTATATTGATTAAAAATATTTGATTATATTGATTACAAAATTTAATTATATTGATTACAAAATTTAATTATATTGATTACAAAATTTAATTATATTTATTACAAAATTTAATTATATTTATTACAAAATTTAATTATAGATTACAAAATTTAATTATATTTATTACAAAATTTAATTATATTGATTAAAAAAATTGATTATATTCATTACAAAATTTAATTATATTAATTACACAATTTAATTATATTGATTAAAAAATTTTTATTATATTGAATCAAAAATTTAATTATATTGTAGCGTCTACCCGGGAATTTATTTTGTCAGGACATTTGAACATTTCACCGTTTCCGGAGAGCTCCGAAAAAAAGACAAAAAAAGGCGTGGCGCCAAAATTCAAGAACTCTCTCGATCTCTTTTTGCTCGGCACCCGAAGAGTTAAGGCGCGTTACTGTCACGCTCCGTCGCTTGTGCGCAAACAGCCGCAACACACTTGTGCTGATTTCCCATTGATGAAACGATACACAAAAAGAAAGAAAAACATTCTTATCTTTCCTTCAGCTCCTTACTCGACGCATTTCCTAAAAAAATTAATTTCCAACGTGACGTCAAAAAACATTGAACCGGTCAGGAAGGATTTCTTTTCTTTATTTTCGGACTAAAAAATAACACGAGTGAGATATTCCAGGCAAATAAATTCACATCTATTACAAAGAGCTAAGTCTGATGATTTGTTTGTTTTTAATTGATTTTTCCAGATGTTTACTTTCGTATAAATGTTTTGAAAAATTAATCGTAAGCGAGATGCTCGTTGTTTTTGCCCAACGCGCTTACCTTCGCTTCAATATTGATTTAAAAATTTAAGAAGTTCGAATAAAATGATTTGTATTTAAATTACAGAATGTTAGAAATAAAAGACTTGTTGCAAGGGAGATAAATGATAGTTATGCAAAGTCAAGAATAATTATGAAAAAAAAAAAAAAGAATATTGTAATATGAAGGTTATTGGAAGGTTATTATATTTATTGTTTGTTGAAAGTAGTAGCGCCAGTGAATGATGTATTTAGTAATTGGGAAAGAGAACAATTACAGTCATGAAACTAATTTTAACTTGTATTATTTGTATTTGCAATTGTATTTTTGGTTGCTGACACCAAGGATTGAACCTTCAACTTTCAGATGAATGTTAATTCAGTATTGAATTTTCCAAGCACTCTAACCACTATTCCACAATCAAAATTGCAAATTACTTAGGACCTCTATCCAGTCATGGATAACGGAATAAGGGCAAGCTACTCCTGAAGATTAAATAAAGCGTTCTGCTCGATATTCTGTGCAGATTCTTGAGTTTGACAAACATTCCCAAATTCAACAAGATACAGCTGAAGAAGGTTGAAGGATGTATCGACCAAATGTTGTGAAAATGACACCCAGTAGTCTGAAGAATCCAAATAATACGAATTTTTTTTAAATTTTACATATCTTTAAACTTCTGAAGCAGGAAATATAATCACCACAAAACTTAAATTTTAAAACATAATAAAATATTGCATTGTTTTGGCTTTCTCTAACCATCATTTATCTTTTATTGTGTTGTTGAATGAAGAACTGCTTGTCTGACGAAAACATCTGATGCCAAATAAAAGATGGCAATCTGACAGCACATTGTTACAATCTATGATTTGTTTTCATAAAAAAAAAAAATTAAATTCATGCGTTTTCTTTTAGTTTTTAAAACTATAACTTTAGTAAAGGTGTTTTCTGTTTACGCAAAATAATAGATTTCCAGTAAGATTTAAAATATACTAGCCTGGGAGCCCGGCGTTGCCCGGGTGTTTGTAGGTGTGTGCTCAGCAAAAAAAAAAAATTATAGTAAGCAGGCAGGCTCGAACCCGTGACGCGAAGGTGGAAAAGAAATAGGTGTGTGTAAGGGTGTGTGTTGAGAGAAAAAAAAAAAAGGAAAAATGCGAGTGTTAAAAAAAATTTTTTAAAGTGGTATGAAGCAGGTAGGCTCGAACCCATACCGTGAAGGAGGAAAAGAATGTGAAATAAAAAACGTGACGTCTTTGCTGTTGCACCCATTGCCAAACCAGAAGTGACATCGGTTTAAATTAAGGCTAGACAATAGAAAAAAGGGGATGACTTTCAAAAATATTGGTGAAAAAAGCGGTAGTATTTTGTGTGAACAGTCTCTAGAGATGTTGGAAATTTTCTGTTTCTATGTCTATCCTTGTGACCATGTCAATAGTAAGGGTACTGAAGGTAAACATTTTAAGTGGGCTGACATTATTCGTCTGATAGTCACGGACCCAAACCTTGGATTAACCACTAAGGAGGCTATCCTATCAGAAGGTGCAAAGTACTGGGGCTGCTGTATTGTCATTTGGTGAATGGATTCTGGACCATGCAGTAGCTTCTGCTGGGGCTTCTCAATGCCATATTAGTGGCTAATTGTTACGGCTTTACTTTATGTGCTACAAGAAAAAATAAAAAATAAAAATAAAAAAACATTTCTTTGTTTCTTTTCTCTCTGCCCTGCTCTAGACAAGTCTGTCGACCTATTCCACAAATCCCAAAACTCTATGAAAAGTTTCCAGAAAAATACAGGATTAAAACCAGATCTCCAACTTCCAATGTAGACCCCCACTACCATGTCTCCTTCTCCAACATCAGGGGGTCTACGTTCCAACCTTCCAAAGGTTGAAACCCAATTACAGGAGACTAAACCAGACCTATAATTCCTAAGAAAAACTGGCATTGGACAAACTATTTCCCTACATGATTTTGCAATTAAAGGATACTCTAACTTAACTTCTAAATCTGACCCCCAAGATCGCCATGGGCATAGAATATGTGCCTATATTAAAGATGGCTTTCCATGTGGTAGGGACATCTCCAGGGAAGATCCTAACTTACCCTATATGTGTTTCCGGGTTGCTTTAGCTCACACTACTATGTTTATATTTGCTCTCTATCGCCCCAACAACAGCGGAGTTACTATCTTTAAAAGCATATCTGAGAAAATTGACCAAGTCCTGTCTGCTTATCCTTCAGCTAACATTCACGTATGTGGAGACTTCAATGTTTACAACGTCAAATGGTTGACCAACTCAAACAAGACCGATGATGTCATGATTTCTCCATTGCTTATGACCTCACTCAGATTGTTCACGAACCCACCCATGTGCCCAACACTGACTGCCAGTACGCAAGTCTCCTAGACCTTTTTCTCACAACTTGCCCTGGACTATGTTCAGCTTCCATTCTGTCTCCACTGAGATCTTCGGACCACTCTGTTATATCAATTAAGATAAAAATGAAATAAGTCCTCAGATATACCTCTTCATCATACAGTATATTGATACTCTACGGCTGACTGGGATAGCTTCCGTACATTTATATCAAATCTACCTCTGCGTTCCATGTTTAAAAAGGATGTGTCCTGTATAGTATCAGACCTGATGGAATGGTTAATTGTAGGTATAGACCGTTTGATACCCTCAAAAAAGTTCCAGCAAAAACCTAACAGCCAGCTGTGGTTCTCTCCAGAATGTGCTGCTGCCATTGCGCACAGAAATCACTTTTTCCACTGCTTCCAACGTAATAGATGTACTGAGACTAAAGCCGTTTTCAGGACTGCCAGCAACCACTGTAAAAAAGTAATAAAGAACGCAAGAAAGTTGTATGCTCATTCCGTCAAGTCCAAAATGGCTGAGCAGCAGCTTGGTTCCCACTAGTTTTGGCAAATAGCAAACAGAATCCTGAACAAAAGTATGTACTCTATTCCAACCATCATCAATGGATCTGAGGTAATCTCGTCAGCATCAGACAAAGCCAAACTCTTTGCCAAGAACTTTGCAACTAATTCTACCCTTTGCGATCAAGGCTGCCAACCCCCAATATTTCCTCCTGTATCAGAATACAAATATCTGTACGTGATGTTGCCAAGCTAATCAAAAACCTTGATTCCAGTAAAGCAAGCGGCCCTGACAGCACTCCAATTATAGTGCTAAAAAACTTCAACCAGAACTAGTGCCCATACTTACAAAGCTGTTTGAGTGTTGTCTTAAGGAGAATTGTTTCCCATCACCCTGGAAAATCTCATCAGTATGCCCCGTATTTAAGAATTCAGGTTATCATCTCCCTCTCAGTACAGGCCAATAAGTCTCCTGTGTGTTATGAGTAAGTTGCTGGAATCTGTGTTAAATAGAGAAGTAATCAACCACCTCAGCAAAAATAACCTTTTTAGTGACATACAATATGGTTTCTGTTCTACTAGATCTACAGCAGATGTGCTTACAGTTATATCTCATAGGATTAGCAAATCTCTCAATGGAGGCTTCCTTTCTAGGGCAATCGCTCTTGACATATCAAAGGCCTTTGATAGGGTGTGGCATAAAGGTTTACTTCACAAGATCTCCAGTTACAGTATAGCTGGAAATGTCTTCTCAATTATTAAATCATTTCTCTCTGATAGGTTCATAAGAGTAGTGGTTGATGGGCAGAAATCAGAAGCTCACAGTATTAATGTTGAAGTGCCTCAGGGGTCAATCCTGGGCCCAACTCTCTTCCTTATCAACATTAATGATCTTCCAAATCACATCCTTACATCATTCGTAGACATTTATACTTACGACTATGGTAGCACATCAAAGATCATAAACGACCAAGTTCTCTCTCTTTGGATCTTGAGCACCTGGTACAATGGGGAAAGAGGTGGCTGGTTACTTTTAATGCATCTAAAACTAAGCTTTTATCTTTACATCATCAACGCCCATATCCCCATCTGGCATCAATTGAAATGAATGGCTCTCATCTTGGAGAGGCTTCATGTTTTGACAAGCTTCTGTAATTCCCCCCACTCTTTATCTGTGCCTAAACTTAAACGTAGATTCCCTGAACAAAGTTTCTTTCTTAGAACTGCACGCCTATGGAACTGTCTTCCGTTTCCCTGTTTTCCAGCTGACTACAATATGATTGTCTTCAAGTCCAATGTAAACAAGTTCTTGATGAGCCGTTCCCCTTAGGTTAACAAATTTACTGAATTTCTATTACTAACAATTACTATATTGTCCAATTGATTACTGTACACTCTTTAACTCTCGAGTGGCCTCTGGGCCTTGATAAGTGGTGATGCCTATGTAAAAAAAAAAGGCCGAGCTTCAAAACGATACCAATCTCGTGAAAATCCGTCGCCTCTGTCCTAAGTTTTAGGCAACCATACATACATTTAAACAGACAGGTTAGATTTATATTTTAGATTAATAAATACTGGAAAATTCATTAAAATTGGTTGACTTCATGAATTTTGGCGTTGATAGATTTGGGGCATCGACCATTCATTTTACACGTACCTAATAAAACACTGCATTGTTTTGGCTTTCTCTAACCATCTTTTATCATTTATTGATTTGTTGAATGAAGAACTGCTCGGTTGACAAATAACAACATCTGATGACAAATAAAAATGGCAACTCAACGTGGAAAGAAGATAAAGTCAGCGATACAACATTTCGGTGAGGCAAGTTTCGGTAGAGACACGTTTGTAAAATAATGAACTTACTGCAAGAATTCTTGTTGACATGTTCAAGTTTCAGAGCGTCATAATTTTCAATCCGTTTACCTTTATGTACGCAGTAACATCTGTCAAAAATAAATTAAAAATAAAACATAATCAATAGTTTTTGTTGTTTTTGTCATCAGGAAACAAAAAAAATTATTTTAACTCAATCAAAGGCTGTGAACGCATACAGGATGCACGTTCACAGATATATATATATATATTATATATATATATATATATATATATATATATACACAGTATAAAACAAGAAATAGTAAGACTAGTGTTTCCAGAGGTAGTTTAAAAATACAAAGTCATCTTATTAAAGAGAGTTATTTTCAAATATCAGTATGACAAGAAAGTTCTTGCAGTTTTTAACTTTTAAATTAAGACGAACATATCTCGGATCTAACAAAAATTTATTGATCGAAATAAGCACTATCAGAATCAACACACTTTTGCCAACGCAAAACAAGTGTATTTTTTTTATGCCAGTAACGTAAAAATCTTGCGTTCTGGTGGCAATGAAGTTGATATTGTTTAGGATTTGGAACATTTCTCACGCAGAAAGTTGTCGAGATGCTTGAAAAAGTGATAGTCAGTTGGTGAGAGGTCTGGAGAGTATGGCGGTTGTTCAACTCCTGCACGGTCAGTTTAGCAACATGCGATCAGGCATTGTTGTCAAGGAGAATTGGGCCTTTTCTGTTGACTAATGCTGGGTGTTGTTGTCGAAGTTTCTGATGCATTTTATCCATTTGTTGACAGTACTTCTCTGCCGGAATAGTTTTGCCTGCATTCAAAAACATGTAATGGATGAGACCGGTCGCAGACTACCAAACAGTCAGCATGACCTTCTTTTGGTGCAGCTCTTACTTCAGGAAGTGTCATGGAGCTTCGTCGGCATCTAACCACCAAGTTGAGTGTCGCAAAGAACCCACTTTTCATCACGTCACAACCTAGTCGAGAAAAAGGTCATTATTATTGCAGAAAAGGGAAGATGACACTTCATAACACTTCTTTTGTCCTTCCAATCTCTCTCAACTTGTTGGAAATCGTCGTATACTTTACATCTAAATGCAAAGCAAATTCTCAAACAGTTGTGCGTTAATTGGCTTCGACTAAGGCGGTTAATTGATCGTTGTCAGCATCCGATGCTCGACTATTATGCTCATCATCTTAAAGACTCTTGTCACCGCCACAAAATTTCTCAAACCACCATTGTGATATGCATTCAGTAGCGATTCCTGGGTTAAATACTTTGTTGATATCGCAAGCTGTTTCAGCTGCTTCTCGGCCTAGCTTGAAATGAAATAAGAAAATTTTGCGAATTTGCTTCTTTTCCATCTTGTATTCAACGTTCTAAAAAAAAAAAAAAATTGTTTTAAGACGATTGTAATTACTACAATTAGATAGAGCAAAAAACGCCCTTTAAAATGATATATATATAATATAAAGCTGAACGTGTGTGTGTGTGGTCACGAATAGGCTCCTATATGGTTGACTATTTTTTAAAAATTATTACATATAATGATAGATGTATCGAGGATCAGGAATGGGTATGTTTGATCTGGCAGAACGGTGGTTCATAAAAATTGTGGGGTCTGCGTTCGTGCCTGGCCCCCAAAGTATGGAAATAAAAAATGAGAAAAAAAACGTTTACAAGGGTTTTTGATATAGATGTACAAAAGAATACTTTGATAAGAATGTTTCAACTTAAATAGGGATTAAATATGAAACATACAAAACTGCATTAACAGTGTATAAAAAAAATTATGATTAAAAACATACAACACTACATTAATAGTGTATAAAAAAAATTATGATTAAAAACATACAACACTACATTAATAGTGTATAAAAAAAATTATGATTAAAAACATACAATACTACATTAATAGTGTATAAAAAAAATTATGATTAAAAACATACAACACTACATTAATAGTGTATAAAAAAAATTATGATTAAAAACATACAAAACTACATTAATAGTGTATAAAAAAATTATGATTAAAAACATACAAAACTACATTAATAGTGTATAAAAAAATTATGATTAAAAACATACAAAACTACATTAATAGTGTATAAAAAAATTATGATTAAAAACATACAAAACTACATTAATAGTGTATAAAAAAATTATGATTAAAAACATACAAAACTACATTAATAGTGGATTAAAATAATTATAATTAAAAACATACAAGCTCATTTATAATATTTTAAATTTTTTTATATATTTTTAAATAAATTACTAAATATAAAGAGATTATTAGTAATTAAGAATATAATTGTATGAATAATTAATAACAAAAAAATGGGATGATAAGTATGTACAGCGGATTCGTTCGAATCATATAAATGCAGTAGATGTGTAAAAAATAAAATATAAATGCTTTCTTTTTTGGAGACAAAACCAAATGACAAGGGTAAGGAAAAAAAGTTTTTTTTTGATAACATGTATAGGTTAGCCTAATTAATTTGGAGCCAAAAAACTGGATCCAATATCTTGAACATTTTTTTTTTTCTTCTTTTGTTTCAGGGAGATCATGTTCGATCAACACTGCTGCAGAGCCATGATTTTCAACAAAGTGTTTTGTTTTTAAATCCTTAAAACAGTGTTTCATGGTAAACAACTGATGATCCCTGAAAACTTAGGACTATCATGAGTTTGAGAAAGCAAGTTGATTCAACGATTGCAGAAGATTAAATGACTGATAAAATAATTTTCTAACAAAGAACCAAAATTTTTATTTATTTTACTCACGTTCACCCCTAACAAGACATATCATCACTTGGACATAAGGAGCTACTATTTAGGACCACGTTTAGGAAAAATTAAGATGTTGGTTTACATTACATTTAAACTTCTACATATCAGTACAGTTAGGGAAGCAGCTAGCAGGAAAGGAATTCCAAAGTCTGTTTGAGTAAAGAAACCAGAGTAGAATGCTTCCTGGCATTTAGGGACCTCAACAGTGAAGGGGTGAGATTTTGTTGTTAAGTAGGTTTGTTGGGGATATGTACATCGAGGGGCACAACTGCAATGAGTTCATTAGAGCACATTTCATTAAAATACTTGTAAAACAGGCACAGAGATACAACATTGCGGTGATGGGACAGGGGTTAAAGCTTAGTTGACAAAGTGGGATATATTAGATTTAAGACTCTTTTTGGGATCTTATGGGGGGGGGGGGCTATCCAAGAGAGAGAGGCTAGTAGTAGACGCACCAGCTCAGATGTGGCAACAATACTCCATGCATGGGTAAATTGTGACTTCGTAGAGGTACAGGATACTCTCAGGTGGGAGTTGTTTTCTAGCATGATAGAGGGAACCCACCTTCTGTGCAGCAGCCTTTGCAATATAATTTTCAAGGTTAAAAAAGCTTCCAAGACTATATCTATATCACATGCATGTCACCCAAAATATCCAAACACACATAGTAGTAATTGAAATATTTGGTTACCGAAACCGAATTTCAGTTATTTGTAAACAGGAAGATGATGCCAAAGCGAAAAATCTTCGTCAATAAAATTCATAGAAGAAAGTCGTTTCTCCAAAACATAAAACACTTAAAATCATAGCATCTTTACCCTTTAAACTAAAATTAACAAATATTTTTTTAATCAACTACATCATAATTCAGGTCATAAAGAGTTAATTGGAAAGATAGTATTTTTTTTACAAATATTTTTTTTTTATAATTGAAAATATAAGTTTTTTTTTTACAAATATTTTTTTTTTATAATTGAAAATATAAGTTTTTTTTTACAAATATTTTTTTTTTATAATTGAAAATATAAGTTTTTTTTTTACAAATATTTTTTTTATAATTGAAAATATAAGTTTTTTTTTTACAAATACAAGTTTTTTTTTTACAAATACTTTTTTTTTATAATTGAAAATATAAGTTTTTTTTTTACAAATATTTTTTTTTTATAATTGAAAATATAAGTTTTTTTTTACAAATATTTTTTTTTTTATAATTGAAAATATAAGTTTTTTTTTTACAAATATTTTTTTTTTATAATTGAAAATATAAGTTTTTTTTTTACAAATATTTTTTTTTTATAATTGAAAATATAAGTTTTTTTTTTACAAATACTTTTTTTTTATAATTGAAAATATAAGTTTTTTTTTTACAAATATTTTTTTTTTATAATTGAAAATATAAGTTTTTTTTTTACAAATATTTTTTTTTATAATTGAAAATATAAGTTTTTTTTTTACAAATATTTTTTTTTATAATTGAAAATATAAGTTTTTTTTTTACAAATATTTTTTTTTTATAATTGAAAATATAAGTTTTTTTTTTACAAATATTTTTTTTATATAATTGAAAATATAAGTTTTTTTTTACAAATATTTTTTTTTTATAATTGAAAATATAAGTTTTTTTTTTACAAATATTTTTTTTTTATAATTGAAAATATAAGTTTTTTTTTTACAAATATTTTTTTTTATAATTGAAAATATAAGTTTTTTTTTTACAAATATTTTTTTTTTATAATTGAAAATATAAGTTTTTTTTTACAAATATTTTTTTTTTATAATTGAAAATATAAGTTTTTTTTTTACAAATATTTTTTTTTATAATTGAAAATATAAGTTTTTTTTTTACAAATATTTTTTTTTTATAATTGAAAATATAAGTTTTTTTTTTACAAATATTTTTTTTTTATAATTGAAAATATAAGTTTTTTTTTTACAAATATTTTTTTTTATAATTGAAAATATAAGTTTTTTTTTTACAAATATTTTTTTTTATAATTGAAAATATAAGTTTTTTTTTTACAAATATTTTTTTTTTATAATTGAAAATATAAGTTTTTTTTTTACAAATATTTTTTTTTTATAATTGAAAATATAAGTTTTTTTTTTACAAATATTTTTTTTTATAATTGAAAATATAAGTTTTTTTTACAAATATTTTTTTTTTATAATTGAAAATATAAGTTTTTTTTTACAAATATTTTTTTTTATAATTGAAAATATAAGTTTTTTTTTTACAAATATTTTTTTTTTATAATTGAAAATATAAGTTTTTTTTTTACAAATATTTTTTTTTATAATTGAAAATATAAGGTTTTTTTTTACAAATATTTTTTTTTATAATTGAAAATATAAGTTTTTTTTTTACAAATATTTTTTTTTTATAATTGAAAATATAAGTTTTTTTTTTACAAATATTTTTTTTATATAATTGAAAATATAAGTTTTTTTTTACAAATATTTTTTTTTTATAATTGAAAATATAAGTTTTTTTTTTACAAATATTTTTTTTTTATAATTGAAAATATAAGTTTTTTTTTTACAAATATTTTTTTTTATAATTGAAAATATAAGTTTTTTTTTTACAAATATTTTTTTTTATAATTGAAAATATAAGTTTTTTTTTTACAAATATTTTTTTTTTATAATTGAAAATATAAGTTTTTTTTTTACAAATATTTTTTTTTTATAATTGAAAATATAAGTTTTTTTTTTACAAATATTTTTTTTTATAATTGAAAATATAAGTTTTTTTTACAAATATTTTTTTTTTATAATTGAAAATATAAGTTTTTTTTTACAAATATTTTTTTTTATAATTGAAAATATAAGTTTTTTTTTTACAAATATTTTTTTTTTATAATTGAAAATATAAGTTTTTTTTTTACAAATATTTTTTTTTATAATTGAAAATATAAGGTTTTTTTTTACAAATATTTTTTTTTTATAATTGAAAATATAAGTTTTTTTTTTACAAATATTTTTTTTTATAATTGAAAATATAAGTTTTTTTTTTACAAATATTTTTTTTTTATAATTGAAAATATAAGTTTTTTTTTTACAAATATTTTTTTTTATAATTGAAAATATAAGTTTTTTTTTTACAAATATTTTTTTTTTATAATATAAAATATAAGTTTTTTTTTTACAAATATTTTTTTTTATAATTGAAAATATAAGTTTTTTTTTACAAATATTTTTTTTTATAATTGAAAATATAAGTTTTTTTTTACAAATATTTTTTTTTATAATTGAAAATATAAGTTTTTTTTTTACAAATATTTTTTTTTATAATTGAAAATATAAGGTTTTTTTTTACAAATATTTTTTTTTTATAATTGAAAATATAAGTTTTTTTTTTACAAATATTTTTTTTTTATAATTGAAAATATAAGTTTTTTTTTTACAAATACTTAACTGAAATGGTCTTTCTTTTTCCCTCTGAGTTTTTTTTTTACAAAAATATTTTACAATAAGAATATTTTTTTCTTTTTAAAAAATAGTTAAAAACAAAATAGTATTTAAAATGAAAATACATTTTTAATAGTTTTAAAACGTTTTTTTTTTTTTACAAATACTAAAATGAATCAGAAATTTAGTTTGTTTTTGTAATCCGTGACTTCATTTTATTTTTTTTAAATGGAAGGTAATCATAAGGGACAATTTCTGCATTGTCACTGTTTTACCGTTTGCAAACTAGTAATCAGAACTCGATTTCAGTTACAAAATTACCCAATTACTTGCATATCTATTTGCATTATTTTTGCAATTTAGACAACATTTTTCAGTCCCCGTTGATGAAGACCAAAGTTTTTTTTGGCCGACACCAATACTTGTATTAAGTAAACAATCCTAAGATTGAGTGAAAATTGAACAAAATAAATTTGAAATAAATTTGAAAAAAAAAAAAAAACATTGGTGAATAAAAAAATAATTAAAAAAAAACATTGGTGAATAAAACTGTTATCACAAAAAACCATCTGTCTATAGGTAGGAGGAAAGGGCTATAGGTCAAAAGAAAACAGTAAGCAGGAAAAGAGTTCCACAATCTTGTAGTCCTGGGAAAAAAGCTACTGGAACAGGAAGCTGTATTACAATGATGTAATAAAACAGCAAATTGATGGAAACGAGTAAAACAACAAGATCGAACAATGGAAGCAGAGAAAATATCAGACAATTCTGAAGAATGCAACATCTGTGAAAGATGAGGCATATCAAATTACAAACACGTTACTGCACTTTATCAAGAGTCCTCAGATGGGACAGAAGAGACTTGCAAGCCTGTCTTTGCTCTGTCGTTTTCATGGCAAGTGCTCAACTGAACTCCAATCTATGGTTCCATCTGGCCAAACTTTCACAAAATAAAACACTCGACTAGCTACAACTAGTATTAACGATTTCCCCCCACTCTCTATCTATACCTAAATCTAAACGCAAATTCCATGAACAAAGTTTCTTTCCCAGAACTGGCGCCTTGTTACTATTTACATTCTCTGTTTTTTTTTTTTTTAGCAAAACTCAATTTTCACTAATTGTCTTCAAAACTGTTTTCATTATTAATTAATTTTTTCTACCTTATCGTTTTTCATAATTTTTGGATATGTTCATTATTGTGACACGACAATTAAGTAGATGCCATAGGTTTAACTTGAACTTCAATATTACAAATCTCACTCAAATAATGAAAGAACCGCCAATTAGTTTTCCAGCAAAAATGTGTTGGGATCGCTAATAAATAGCCAATTGTATTGATTTTTGATGACGCATATTACTTCCCGCTCAAAAAGCAGCCAATAATACCTGGGAGGGTGATTTCAACAACAGAACAGATACTACACTAGTAGCACAAAAGGTAAGTTTTTATTGTGGAGAAAATCCAACTCCCCAAACAGGTGCACTTGGACAAAAATTGCAACTTCCTCAATCTAGAAGGATTTTCCTTCACTGACAGAGAACTGACAAGATGAAGTGTAATATCAGAACAGATACTACACTTTCATATATAACCAAGAATATAAATACTAGTCATGGGACGATTCTAATACAATTATTGATCCCATACAAAATTTCTGGTTCTTTATAAATTTCTAGATATTTAATTATAAAGTTTTTATTTTTTCAATTACTATAATAAAAGACGTTAAATGTGCAAATATTTTCTCATGTGTAAAAATACACTTGTGGGCAATGATTTATTGATTTTAGTTTTACTGGTAGTTATTATAAAATTAATATTATTCAAATTATTTGTTTATACAATTAATATTATTCAAATTATTTATTTATAAAATTGATATTATTCAAATTATTAATTTATACAATTGATATTATTCAAATTATTAATTTATACAATTAATATTATTCAAATTATTTATTTATACAATTAATATTATTCAAATTATTTATTTATAAAATTAATATTATTCAAATTATTTATTTATAAAATTAATATTATTCAAATTATTTATTTATACAATTAATATTATTCAAATTATTTATTTATACAATTAATATTATTCAAATTATTTATTTATACAATTAATATTATTCAAATTATTTATTTATACAATTAATATTATTCAAATTATTTATTTATACAATTAATATTATTCAAATTATTTATTTATACAATTAATATTATTCAAATTATTTATTTATACAATTAATATTATTCAAATTATTTATTTATACAATTAATTATTCAAATTATTTATTTATACAATTAATATTATTCAAATTATTTATTTATACAATTAATATTATTCAAATTATTTATTTATACAATTAATATTATTCAAATTATTTATTTATACAATTAATATTATTCAAATTATTTATTTATACAATTAATATTATTCAAATTATTTATTTACACAATTAATATTATTCAAATTATTTATTTACACAATTAATATTATTCAAATTATTTATTTACACAATTAATATTATTCAAATTATTAATTTATAAAATTAATATTATTCAAATTATTTATTTATAAAATTAATATTATTCAAATTATTTATTTATAAAATTAATATTATTCAAATTATTTATTTATAAAATTAATATTATTCAAATTATTTATTTATAAAATTAATATTATTCAAATTATTTATTAATAAAATTAATATTATTCAAATTATTTATTTATAAAATTAATATTATTCAAATTATTTATTTATAAAATTAATATTATTCAAATTATTTATTTATAAAATTAATATTATTCAAATTATTTATTTATAAAATTAATATTATTCAACTTACTCATTTCTACTGCAAGATACATTTTTATTGTGCTGAATGACAACTGTATTTCTAGATGCCATTAGCAATTCTGCCAAGACAGGTGACCCTGAAAAATATTTGGAAAATAAATATAAATTCGTTTGAAATTGAGTAAAATGAAGTATTGAATATTATTATTTGTTTTACGACATGTCAATCCTTTTTGAGTTATTCAAATTCTGTGATTTTCAAAAAAGTATTGAGTAAAATAAAGTATCAATAACTAAATATCAAAACTGATGTAAATTAAAAAATTTCATTAAGAAAATCACATGAATTTCAATTCAGATATGAAAAACAAAAAACATGTCGAACAACCAAAAACGAATTAAATAATTAAAAAAAAAATGTTACATGCATATAAATACATATATAAATATATATATATATACATATATATATATATATATATATATATATATATAAATAGATTATATATATAGAGAGAGAAAGAGATATAAATGTAGATTGGATAAATATGTGTATCTTTAACTCGGACATTGAAAGAAGACAACATAGGACTGAATGATATATATATATATATATATATATATATATATATATATATAAAACTGAACATTTATTTTGAACAATAGAAAAACATTCATGCATTTACTTTACAACCATAATTTGCTATGATGAACATGTGTGTGTGTGTGTATGTGTGTGCATGCATGTGTATGTATGTGTGTATGTGTTTGTGTGTGCGTGTATGTGTGTGTGTGCATGTGTGTGTACACATGTGATTAGAATTATTTTCTGAAATGTTCATTAGTTGTCGTTGTGAGATAATTATTCGTTACAGTCCATTAATTTCCATAGTGAAATAAGGTAAAAGTTTACGTCTGATAAAACAGTTTTTTGCATACAAGTTATTTCATCAGAATCCATATATGCCCGTGTGTCGAGAACGACTGAGAAAAAAACGCGTCATCTCATTCGCGTGTCAGGATCAAAAAAGAAAGATGAAAAAAAGAGACGAAAGCGAAAGGTCAAAAGAAAGTGACCTCGATGACTTTTATGCTACATGTCAGATGAACCGAGCAACATTAGTTGTGTGGGTGTTCGTGCTACACACAAAATACTGTTATAGCTGTCACAATAGCTTGATATAAATATGTGGGTCTATTCACTGATGTAACGTTTCAGATTTAAATATGTCTATTCACTGATGTAATGTTTCAGATTTAAATATGTCTATTCACTGATGTAACGTTTCAGATTTAAATATGTGGGTCTATTCACTGATGTAACGTTTCAGATTTAAATATGTCTATTCACTGATGTAACGTTTCAGATTTAAATATGTGGGTTTATTCACTGATGTCACGTTTCAGATTTAAATATGTGGGTTTATTCACTGATGTAACGTTTCAGATTTAAATATGTGGGTCTATTCACTGATGTAACGTTTCAGATTTAAATATGTCTATTCACTGATGTAACGTTTCAGATTTAAATATGTGGGTTTATTCACTGATGTAACGTTTCAGATTTAAATATGTGGGTCTATTCACTGATGTAACGTTTCAGATTTAAATATGTGGGTCTATTCGCTGAGGTAACGTTTCAGGTTTAAATATGTCTATTCACTGATGTAACGTTTCAGATTTAAATATGTGGGTTTATTCACTGATGTCACGTTTCAGATTTAAATATGTCTATTCACTGATGTAATGTTTCAGATTTAAATATGTCTATTCACTGATGTAACGTTTCAGATTTAAATATGTGGGTCTATTCACTGATGTAACGTTTCAGATTTAAATATGTCTATTCACTGATGTAACGTTTCAGATTTAAATATGTGGGTTTATTCACTGATGTCACGTTTCAGATTTAAATATGTGGGTTTATTCACTGATGTAACGTTTCAGATTTAAATATGTGGGTCTATTCACTGATGTAACGTTTCAGATTTAAATATGTCTATTCACTGATGTAACGTTTCAGATTTAAATATGTGGGTTTATTCACTGATGTAACGTTTCAGATTTAAATATGTGGGTCTATTCACTGATGTAACGTTTCAGATTTAAATATGTGGGTCTATTCGCTGAGGTAACGTTTCAGGTTTAAATATGTCTATTCACTGATGTAACGTTTCAGATTTAAATATGTGGGTTTATTCACTGATGTCACGTTTCAGATTTAAATATGTCTATTCACTGATGTAATGTTTCAGATTTAAATATGTCTATTCACTGATGTAACGTTTCAGATTTAAATATGTGGGTCTATTCGCTGAGGTAACGTTTCAGGTTTAAATATGTGGGTCTATTCACTGATGTAACGTTTCAGATTTAAATATGTGGGTCTATTCACTGATGTAACGATTTAAATAATAAAATATGCAGGTTGAATAATCAAATTTTAGTTTTAAACAAATAAATGAGTCTACATCAGACATAAGCAAGAAAATAAAGAAAATAAAAATCGCTAATAGTAATTAAAATATAAATAATCACACATAAGAAAATATGCAATAAAATAGTCACATTATTTGGATTCTTTTGACTACTGTTCTCATTTTGAATGTCATTTTCGCGTTTCAGTCGATTTTTCGCGTTTCGGTCGATTTTTCAGGTGTATCTTGTCGAACTCAGGAATCTTTCTGTCAAACTCGGAAAATTGTACAGAATTTTTAACAGCACCCTTTATTATTTCCCGGGAGAAGTATTACTTACAATTGTGAATTACGTAAGACCTCCACCCACTTATAGCTGATGGAATGAGAACATACTACTCTCCTGAAGTAAATAAAGAGTTCCATTCAAAATTCCATGCAGATTCCTGAGTTTGACATAAAAATTCCTGAGTTCAGCAAGGTACACATGAAGAAGATTGGAGGCAATATGGACGAAAATGTTATAAAAATGGCACTCAAGATGAGGGCAGACGTCCAAAGAATCGCACTAATACAAATATCCAATCTTCATCTTGAAAAGAAAAAAATATTTTTAAAACTTTTTAAGATGAGGATTGATAATTTGGATTATTTGGATGACTTTTCTCATTTTGTAATTTGAAAAGAAAAAAATATTTTTAAAAATTTTTAAGATGAGGATTGATAATTTGGATTATTTGGATGACTTTTCTCATTTTGTAATTTGAAAAGAAAAAAATATTTTTAAAAATTTTTAAGATGAGGATTGCTAATTTGGATTATTTGGATGACTTTTCTCATTTTGTAATTTGAAAAATGTTTCAGACTTTTTTCATGATGAAGTTCTACTCGCACTTATGACTGGTGGAACTAAAGCATGCTAATCCCTCCACCCCACCGCGGATTAAATAGTTTTGTTTGATATTCTATGCAGATTCCAGAGTTCAACAGAAAAATTCCAGAGTTTGACAAAATACACCTGAAGAAGGCTGGAGGTTACATCGACTGAAACATTGTGATAATGACGTTCAAGATGAGAAGAATAAAAATATAAATTCCACGGTTACATTCTTTATTTGTTGCATACAAATATTTCCATTCTATGGACGTCCAGTGTGAATGTAGACCCCACAATATTATCGTATCACGTTTGTTCAAACTAAAACATATCAGAGTCTTCTGGTTAATGTACTTTCAGAATGTACATTATGTGCGTCCATCTCGAAAATCTTTAAGTAAGAATTTGTGACATATTTCCATTTGATTGACTTTCAGTACAAGCATATGTAACATAGTCCAGGAACCAATACATTGTAGTCTCAGTCACAAAGGAGACCAACTTCAACTTTTTTGTTATATATTTATTTCCTCATTCTCTTGTAACTGCTGTGATGTTCTTTAAGTGATCGTCTTCTCGAACATGACCACTCTTTTTTATAATCTTTTTTTTCCTTATCGCGACGTCAATTTGTTCACGGCTCGGGATTTGTATGTAGCCGTCTGTACTATGTAAGACAGACTCCAAAGTATTATTGTACAATACTTGTAAAGAACAGAAACTACATTTTGATCCTAGTCTGAAGCCAAAGTTTTATTTTAATCAGTTTCATACTTGACACAACAGCAATATCAGAGAAATATCAAAAATCCTACCCAAATCAGGCCAAAACGTGTTGAGACGACAACTATGGAAGGCAGTATTTACTTAGGATACAGTTAAGAGACTCAGTATTCCTATTTTGTCACAGTTAACCATCTGACGAAGGCCAGAGGAATAACTGGTCGAAACATGGTGAAACAACAACCATGAAGATGAGGATAACAGTCCGCAAATAAATATGCAAATTACTCATCTCAAAGGATTCCAATAAAAAAAATTCCTTTAAAAACAAACTTTTATTAATTCACTGCTCATCTTTTTGTTTTTTTTATTCGATGATTAGATCCATTTCACATTTACTTTTTGTGCATATTTTTTACATTGTGCATAATTGCATTTGGAGCTACATTTAAAGTAAATCTCTACGAAACTACTCTGTCAATTTAAGCTCTACAGACTTGAAACTTGATATATGAAGTATTCAGACTTGTTGAACAAAATTGATTTAGTCTTTAGACAGAAAAATAAGTGCTAAGAGGCCAAAATTAGAATTTGGCAGGTAATTTGTATGCTTTACGCATGCACAAATATACATTTTAAAATTTAACTGCGTTTATTTGTCAAGTTGTGATATGCATGTGTCATTTGCTCAGATGGTAGTGAATATCGCTAGAGAGATAAATGTTTGGGTTTTAATTCTAGCTGATGGCACCTAAGTCATATTTTTTTAACTTTTGAACTCACTACTATATATTGGGTACAATATAATAATCAATAGAGAATTGGCTCTATAATAGCAAATACGAAATCTAGTTGATGAATTGTTGAGTTGACTTTGTGGAGGTCTCTTTGATTTTCAAATCCTTTGCTTTCTTCAGCTTCTTTTCTTTTTGAAGCGTTCGATTATATCTTCCATATGTGTTATATATCCGCTGCAGCCAATTGTCAAATGTGTTTTTGAAACTATAAAATTTCTAAAAATAAACCTTTGTCAATGTCTCGATATATATACACTTGTTGGTGATGATAAAACACACATAACTGGTTATAAAAATATTTTGTTTATTCAAAATAACCTTTTTAGTTTCAGGATGATAGTTTTGACATTAGTGACGGCACGTAGGGTGGGATGGTGTGTTCTTGTAGTGGAGAAAACGTGTATCACTTCTTGCCATCATGGTCACTCTCCTTTTTCTTTGTTGTCTGCCATCTCTTTTATTGGCCGAAATGACCTCAGCATTCCAACATGCAGTGTCTTGAAATGTGGGTCAATCTCGCTGACCCAATCCCCAGGGATATTATGTCCCACATTTTGACCTCTTTAATGTCATCCTGGGCATCTGCATCCAAGCTTCTGACCAACTTTTATTTTGACGTCATTCCCGGGGAATCTGGATTATCCAACATATGCTAAATTCTGAAAAGCTGGAATACTTTCATTATTGGTAAAAAGAAAAGAAACCAACAACTTACTTGGTTGACATGAGTGGGTTTTTGGGTCACACAATAATCCAGGTCCGCACTCTTTCTGATTGAGGGTTGGCATGAAAATTTGCATCACACACGAGTCACCTATCTCTGATAAAAAAAATTTAGGATAATGCATTTCAATAAACAAACAAAAAATCTTCCTTTTTATATAAAAATTTATGAGTTCATATTTATTTCTCTAAGACTCTTCTTATATATTTTTTAATCACACAAAATACATGTTAAAATATTCCACGGTTTTTGGAGTCGAGATAGGAAACTTTGATAGTATAGTCATGGTAAAATATTTGAATGAGAGTTTTTGTGTTGGTAGATATAGAACAGTTGAGGTAGCAGGTCCAGTTTATAGGGAAATGCCAAAGAAAATATGGCTCAAACTAACCCGAACGAGTTACATAAGTAAAATTATAATCTTAAATCCATAACAATATTTTATCCAAGATAATAGGAATAACTTTAAACAAGACCATAAAATTAACAACATTCAATTCCTATAATAATAGGAATAGTTTTAAACAAGACCATAAAACTAATGACATTCAATTCCGATATTAGGATTTATATTAAAGAAGGCCATAACACTAATAACATTTGATTCCATAACAACTATAAAGATTTGTCGAGTTAAAAAGTTGAATGAAGTGTTTTGATTGTCTTACAATCATATTAAGCGTCTCATGATTACGGACTTCAAATGTTTTGTTGTGAAGCCAAACGTCAGACAAGATCCTGCAGTCTTCACTTTGAATTTTAAAGTTGGGTGATCACGCTTGTCAATTGGTGATAAGAAAACTTTCTTTTGATGAATATTTCAAGTTGATTATGGATTGAAGATAGCTGGCCCTTGGAAACTATGGTTGCAGTTGATTGTCCTAAACAATGTAGTTTCCTCTCAACTGTGAAGCAATCGCTGCCAAATTAGTTGATGGATAGAAATTAATGATGAATTTAGATTACAAACTATGGGACATGGGATATTTGTAATAGAGCGTACGGTGGCTGTGTATAAATACCAAGCTATGTGCGAAGTGATGTCATGGTAACGAAAAAGAAAAACACTATAAAAAGATGTGCACAGACTGACGAGTATGTTAGAGAAGACGATCATGTTAGAGATGTGGGTGATCTCACAGTCATAATGAGAAGTCACGCATGGTGGGAGAATGAGGAATGAAGATCTTTTCTTAAAACCTGAAATGGTGAGTTGAAGTTCTTTCCTTTGCAACTGAGTCTACAATGTGTTGGGTCCCATATTAATGCATGTATGACAGTGTAAATTCCAATGATTGCATTTAACAGCCTTCGATCATCATCCAACTTGCGTGGAATACGATAAATATTGCAAGCTTTAGTCCATTACCTTACAGCTGCTAAACTTCTGACTAACCAACAACATGGATTTAGGCCAGCCCGTTCTACAGCAGATATCCTAACTGTAATCTCTGAACATATATACCATACACTGGACAAAACAGGGAAGGGTAGAGCAGTAGCCCTTGATATATCTAAGTCTTTTGACAGGGTATGGAACGATGGTCTTCTCAGTAAAATCAAATTCTTCAGTATCAATGGACAAATACTTAACATAATTAAATCCTTCTCAAAAATAAGAATCCAGGTTGTCCTCGACGGTCGTACATCCAAACAATATGATATAAATGTGAGTGTACCTCAGGGGTCAATCCTTAGACCTTTATTATTACTAATATTCATGAATGACCTCCCTGATAAAATTGTATCCGAGATGGGTATATTTGCTGATGACATCATGCTCTATAACAGGCACGATGGGAAAACGAATGAACACACATCTAAGGAAATGGCAGAAACACTAGCGGATAACCACCAATCTGTAGTGGAATGGGGGACAAAAATGGTCACATTCAATGCTGCTAAGACTAAGCTTGTTTCCTTCAATAATTACAAAAAACCTTCTCAGCCAGCTTAATGTTCACAGGAAACATGAGTGGGAACAAATATGTTGAGAGCATTGCCAGGGTCGCTGCAAGGATGGTGGGCTCTCTCTTCCATGCTAGAGAGTTACTTACACCTGAAAGTATCCTGTACCTCTACGAGGCTACTATTCACCCATGTATGGAGTATTTTTGTCACATTTGGGCTGGTGCATCTGCTACTAGTCTCTCGTTTCTGGATAGGGTTCAAAAGAGACTCGCCAACCTGATAGATCCTGAACTGTCATCTAGGCTTCAACCTCTGTCCCATCAATGAAATGTGGCATTCTTCTGCATGTTCTACAAGTTGGTGGATTCTCCAACAAACTACAAGCCCTTGTACCCCTTCGACGTAAATAAACCCAATACGTAGCAAAATCCCACCCCTACACAGTAGTGATCCTTAGATGTAAGAAGGCGTTCTACTCTAATTGTGTCTTCTCCAGAAGTGCTGAACTTTGGAACTCCCTTCCGGGTTCCTGCTTTCCCAACTGTACTGACATGCAGAAGTTCAAGTGCAATGTGAACAGAAATCTTGCTACTCAACTCCCTACATAGTATCCCTGCAACTTATGTCCCTGGTAGTAGCCCCTACTACATCAAAGTGACACTGTGCCTTGTTTGGGGTGAAAATTGAATCAAAAAATGTTTAAATGCAATAGAAACTGCATAGGATAGTGTTGGCTTTTATATATCTGTGATGTTCAGCTGTTGCTTGTTGGTGTTACCAGATCAGGCTGTCTGAAAATATTGGCTTCCTGAGACGAAATGCACTTAACATTGATGCTTTTTGTTTTTCTACTTCCTTTTGAAAAACTTATGTTCTACAAAAACGACAACCCACCTTTTTCCCCACTTTTCCTTCTTCCCATTACCCCTTTCTCTATCTCCTCCACTTCCTGACTGGTTTCTTAACTTAAAATGTACCAAACCTTAATACTGTAACCCTTTTCCCTCTCCCATTGCAAAACTCATTCATGTTCTGCAGAGCAGAGAACAAAAACGATAAAATCCATCATAAAACAACCAAGCCTTGAAAAAGTTTGAATAAAAACCTTCAACAAAATAACTGGATGCAACATGAATACGATTTCCAAAACAACCGAATTCAGCATTGAATAACTCGAAAAAGGTTGATATGCTGTAAAACAAAACAACCAAACCAATCATCACTTGCGAAGATGACCGTGATCATGCAATTGTTCTGTGGGTTTGAAACGTTAGACCGATTCAAGCTCTGAATTATTTCCCGCATGCTCAACGCTGATGCGATAATTTGGTGTCAAAGGTGTTGACTTCTGTCTTTTCTAATGTCACATTTTCTCTTGCATTCTTCATTGTGTGTGAATTCAACAATTGTAGCCCCTTTGTGAGTTGCGGCATGTCAGGAATATCTATCTTGGGTTAGTTTTTCAAATGAGTTAGAATGCAAACCGAATTGTTTGAGGGAAACCTTCAGATTGTCCTTGAACTATTTCCACTGTCCTCCTGAGGGTCTTTTTCTTTTGAACAGTTCACCATATAGGTGTTGTTTTGGGAGCCTTAATTCTGGCATGTGGAATATATGACCTGCTGAACGGACCTAGCACTGTTGTAATATGGTGTGTACTGGCGGAAGGTTTGACCAGGCTAGAACCTCTGTGTCTTGTATCTTGTCTAGCCACTTGATTTTTAACAATCTACGGAGGCAGGTCACATGGAAATAGTTCAGTTTCTTGGCATGTCTGGCATATAATGTTTCAAGTTTTACAAACATACATGAGGATGATAATAATCACAGCTCAGTACGCCTGGAGTTTCGTCCACAGCCAAATTTCTCTATGCTCTCACTCTGCATGGGATAACGTTGTCGTAAGCAGTTTGGCATTATAACAAAGAGATAATGCTAAGTTGCTTTTATTATGTGTTTTCGACAAATTTAACAATTTTTGGAAAGGAAAGTAAAAACATATTCTTAAAATGACGATCGATATTTCTTCGATGATATTTTGTGAAACACACTTAACGAAACTGTTCTGAGCATCCACCATGCAGTAGTAATCGGAAGAAGAGTTGAAGGTCAAAATTTGCAACTGGTCATGGAAGTTGTCAACTGGGTTTTTTGGAAGTGTGACACAGAGCTGAGGTCTTGCTGTCACATGACCTTTTTGCTACAACCCTAGATAGAGCTGTAGTCCACAGATTATTGCTATAGTGGACAGGGGAGGATAGATAAAAAGTGTTGATATGGCAATTGAAAGAGAGAGGCATTGTTAAAGTAGACTTTGGCAGATAGGAAAATAGTGTTAATATAGAAATGAGAAGAGGATAGGAGCCACTGTTAAAGTATATCTTATAGAATATGTAATATGCACCATTACATGGGAATATTAGATGTGAATAGATATGTAGCATTACATGGGAATATTACATGTGAATAGATATGTAGCATTACATGGTAATATTACATGTGAATAGATGTGTAGCATTACATGGGAATATTACATGTGAATAGATGTGTAGCATTACATGGGAATATTACATGCGAATAGATATGTACAATTACATGTGAATAGATATGGAACATTACATGGGAATATTACATGCGAATAGATATGTAGCATTACATGGGAATATTACATGTGAATAGATATGGAACATTACATGGGAATATTACATGTGAATAGATATGTAGCATTACATGGGAATATTACATGTGAATAGATATGTACCATTACATGGGAATATTACATGTGAATAGATATGTAGCATTACATGGGAATATTACATGTGAATAGATATGTAGCATTACATGGGAATATTACATGCGAATAGATATGTACCATTACATGGGAATATTACATGCGAATAGATATGGAACATTACATGGGAATATTACATGCGAATAGATATGGAACATTACATGGGAATATTACATGTGAATAGATATGTAGCATTACATGGGAATATTACATGTGAATAGATATGGAACATTACATGGGAATATTACATGTGAATAGATATGGAACATTACATGGGAATATTACATGTGAATAGATATGTAGCATTACATGGGAATATTACATGTGAATAGATATGTACCATTACATGGGAATATTACATGTGAATAGATATGTAGCATTACATGGGAATAATACATGTGAATAGATATGTACCATTACATGGGAATATTACATGTGAATAGATATGTAGCATTACATGGGAATATTACATGTGAATAGATATGTAGCATTACATGGGAATATTACATGTGAATAGATATGTAGCATTACATGGGAATATTACATGTGAATAGATATGTAGCATTACATGGGAATAATACATGTGAATAGATATGTACCATTACATGGGAATATTACATGTGAATAGATATGGAACATTACATGGGAATATTACATGTGAATAGATATGTACCATTACATGGGAATATTACATGTGAATAGATATGGAACATTACATGGGAATATTACATGTGAATAGATATGTACCATTACATGGGAATATTACATGTGAATAGATATGGAACATTACATGGGAATATTACATGTGAATAGATATGGAACATTACATGGGAATATTACATGTGAATAGATATGTAGCATTACATGGGAATATTACATGTGAATAGATATGTACCATTACATGGGAATATTACATGTGAATAGATATGTAGCATTACATGGGAATAATACATGTGAATAGATATGTACCATTACATGGGAATATTACATGTGAATAGATATGTAGCATTACATGGGAATATTACATGTGAATAGATATGTAGCATTACATGGGAATATTACATGTGAATAGATATGTAGCATTACATGGGAATATTACATGCGAATAGATATGTAGCATTACATGGGAATATTACATGTGAATAGATATGGAACATTACATGGGAATATTACATGTGAATAGATATGTAGCATTACATGGGAATATTACATGTGAATAGATATGTAGCATTACATGGGAATAATACATGTGAATAGATATGTACCATTACATGGGAATATTACATGTGAATAGATATGTAGCATTACATGGGAATATTACATGTGAATAGATATGTAGCATTACATGGGAATATTACATGTGAATAGATATGTAGCATTACATGGGAATAATACATGTGAATAGATATGTACCATTACATGGGAATATTACATGTGAATAGATATGTAGCATTACATGGGAATATTACATGTGAATAGATATGGAACATTACATGGGAATATTACATGTGAATAGATATGTAGCATTACATGGGAATATTACATGTGAATAGATATGTAGCATTACATGGGAATATTACATGTGAATAGATATGTAGCATTACATGGGAATATTACATGTGAATAGATATGTACCATTACATGTGAATAGATATGGAACATTACATGGGAATATTACATGTGAATAGATATGTACCATTACATGGGAATATTACATGTGAATAGATATGTAGCATTACATGCGAATAGATATGTACCATTACATGGGAATATTACATGTGAATAGATATGTACCATTACATGCGAATAGATATGTACCATTACATGGGAATATTACATGTGAATAGATATGTACCATTACATGGGAATATTACATGTGAATAGATATGTAGCATTACATGGGAATATTATATGTGAATAGATATGGAACATTACATGGGAATATTACATGTGAATAGATATGTACCATTACATGCGAATAGATATGTACCATTACATGGGAATATTACATGTGAATAGATATGTACCATTACATGGGAATATTACATGTGAATAGATATGTAGCATTACATGGGAATATTATATGTGAATAGATATGTAGCATTACATGGTAATATTACATGTGAATAGATATGTAGCATTACATGGGAATATTACATGCGAATAGATATGTAGCATTACATGGGAATATTACATGCGAATAGATATGTACAATTACATGTGAATAGATATGGAACATTACATGGGAATATTACATGCGAATAGATATGTAGCATTACATGGGAATATTACATGTGAATAGATATGTAGCATTACATGGGAATATTACATGCGAATAGATATGTACAATTACATGTGAATAGATATGTAGCATTACATGGGAATATTACATGTGAATAGATATGTAGCATTACATGGGAATATTACATGTGAATAGATATGTAGCATTACATGGGAATATTACATGTGAATAGATATGTACCATTACATGGGAATATTACATGCGAATAGATATGTACCATTACATGCGAATAGATATGTACCATTACATGGGAATATTACATGTGAATAGATATGTAGCATTACATGGGAATATTACATGCGAATAGATATGTACAATTACATGTGAATAGATATGTAGCATTACATGGTAATATTACATGTGAATAGATATGTAGCATTACATGGTAATATTACATGTGAATAGATATGTACCATTACATGTGAATAGATATGGAACATTACATGGGAATATTACATGATATAGATATGTAGCATTACATGGGAATATTACATGTGAATAGATATGTACCATTACATGCGAATAGATATGTACCATTACATGGGAATATTACATGTGAATAGATATGTACCATTACATGGTAATATTACATGTGAATAGATATGTACCATTACATGGGAATATTACATGCGAATAGATATGTAGCATTACATGGGAATATTACATGTGAATAGATATGTAACATTACATGGGAATATTACATGTGAATAGATATGTAGAATAACATGGGAATATTACATGTGAATAGATATGTAGCATTACATGGGAATATTACATGTGAATAGATATGTAGCATTACATGGGAATATTACATGTGAATAGATATGTAACATTACATGGGAATATTACATGTGAATAGATATGTAGCATTACATGGGAATATTACATGTGAATAGATATGTAACATTACATGGGAATATTACATGTGAATAGATATGTACCATTACATGGGAATATTACATGCGAATAGATATGTACCATTACATGGGAATATTACATGTGAATAGATATGTAGCATTACATGGGAATATTACATGTGAATAGATATGTAGCATTACATGGGAATATTACATGTGAATAGATATGTAGCATTACATGGGAATATTACATGCGAATAGATATGTAGCATTACATGGGAATATTACATGTGAATAGATATGTAGCATTACATGGGAATATTACATGTGAATAGATATGTAGCATTACATGGGAATATTACATGTGAATAGATATGTAACATTACATGGTAATATTACATGTGAATAGATATGTACCATTACATGTGAATAGATATGGAACATTACATGGGAATATTACATGATATAGATATGTAGCATTACATGGGAATATTACATGTGAATAGATATGTACCATTACATGTGAATGGATATGGAACATTACATGGGAATATTACATGCGAATAGATATGTAGCATTACATGGGAATATTAGATGTGAATAGATATGTAGCATTACATGGGAATATTACATGTGAATAGATATGTAGCATTACATGGGAATATTACATGTGAATAGATATGTAGCATTACATGGGAATATTACATGCGAATAGATATGTAGCATTACATGGGAATATTACATGTGAATAGATATGTAGCATTACATGGGAATATTACATGCGAATAGATATGTAGCATTACATGGGAATATTAGATGCGAATAGATATGTAGCATTACATGGGAATATTACATGCGAATAGATATGTAGCATTACATGGGAATATTACATGTGAATAGATATGTAGCATTACATGGGAATATTACATGTGAATAGATATGTAGCATTACATGGGAATATTACATGCGAATAGATATGTAGCATTACATGGGAATATTACATGTGAATAGATATGTACCATTACATGGGAATATTACATGCGAATAGATATGTAGCATTACATGGGAATATTAGATGCGAATAGATATGTAGCATTACATGGGAATATTACATGTGAATAGATATGTAGCATTACATGGGAATATTACATGTGAATAGATATGTACCATTACATGGGAATATTACATGCGAATAGATATGTAGCATTACATGGGAATATTAGATGCGAATAGATATGTAGCATTACATGGGAATATTACATGTGAATAGATATGTAGCATTACATGGGAATATTACATGTGAATAGATATGTAGCATTACATGGGAATATTAGATGCGAATAGATATGTAGCATTACATGGGAATATTAGATGCGAATAGATATGTAGCATTACATGGGAATATTACATGTGAATAGATATGTACCATTACATGGGAATATTACATGCGAATAGATATGTAGCATTACATGGGAATATTACATGTGAATAGATATGTAGCATTACATGGGAATATTAGATGCGAATAGATATGTAGCATTACATGGGAATATTAGATGCGAATAGATATGTAGCATTACATGGGAATATTAGATGCGAATAGATATGTAGCATTACATGGGAATATTACATGTGAATAGATATGTAGCATTACATGGGAATATTAGATGCGAATAGATATGTAGCATTACATGGGAATATTAGATGCGAATAGATATGTAGCATTACATGGGAATATTAGATGCGAATAGATATGTAGCATTACATGGGAATATTAGATGCGAATAGATATGTAGCATTACATGGGAATATTAGATGCGAATAGATATGTAGCATTACATGGGAATATTACATGTGAATAGATATGTAGCATTACATGGGAATATTAGATGCGAATAGATATGTAGCATTACATGGGAATATTAGATGCGAATAGATATGTAGCATTACATGGGAATATTAGATGCGAATAGATATGTAGCATTACATGGGAATATTACATGTGAATAGATATGTAGCATTACATGGGAATATTAGATGCGAATAGATATGTAGCATTACATGGGAATATTAGATGCGAATAGATATGTAGCATTACATGGGAATATTAGATGCGAATAGATATGTAGCATTACATGGGAATATTACATGTGAATAGATATGTAGCATTACATGGGAATATTAGATGCGAATAGATATGTAGCATTACATGGGAATATTAGATGCGAATAGATATGTAGCATTACATGGGAATATTAGATGCGAATAGATATGTAGCATTACATGGGAATATTACATGTGAATAGATATGTAGCATTACATGGGAATATTAGATGCGAATAGATATGTAGCATTACATGGGAATATTAGATGCGAATAGATATGTAGCATTACATGGGAATATTAGATGCGAATAGATATGTAGCATTACATGGGAATATTAGATGCGAATAGATATGTAGCATTACATGGGAATATTAGATGCGAATAGATATGTAGCATTACATGGGAATATTACATGTGAATAGATATGTAGCATTACATGGGAATATTAGATGCGAATAGATATGTAGCATTACATGGGAATATTACATGTGAATAGATATGTACCATTACATGGGAATATTACATGCGAATAGATATGTAGCATTACATGGGAATATTAGATGCGAATAGATATGTAGCATTACATGGGAATATTACATGTGAATAGATATGTAGCATTACATGGGAATATTACATGTGAATAGATATGTAGCATTACATGGGAATATTAGATGCGAATAGATATGTAGCATTACATGGGAATATTACATGTGAATAGATATGTACCATTACATGGGAATATTACATGCGAATAGATATGTAGCATTACATGGGAATATTAGATGCGAATAGATATGTAGCATTACATGGGAATATTACATGTGAATAGATATGTAGCATTACATGGGAATATTACATGCGAATAGATATGTAGCATTACATGGGAATATTACATGCGAATAGATATGTAGCATTACATGGGAATATTACATGCGAATAGATATGTAGCATTACATGGGAATATTACATGTGAATAGATATGTAGCATTACATGGGAATATTACATGCGAATAGATATGTACCATTACATGGGAATATTACATGTGAATAGATATGTAGCATTACATGGGAATATTACATGTGAATAGATATGTAGCATTACATGGGAATATTACATGTGAATAGATATGTACCATTACATGGGAATATTACATGTGAATAGATATGTAGCATTACATGGGAATATTACATGTGAATAGATATGTACCATTACATGGGAATATTACATGTGAATAGATATGTAGCATTACATGGGAATATTACATGTGAATAGATATGTACCATTACATGGGAATATTACATGCGAATAGATATGTAGCATTACATGGGAATATTACATGTGAATAGATATGTACCATTACATGGGAATATTACATGCGAATAGATATGTACCATTACATGGGAATATTACATGTGAATAGATATGTAGCATTACATGGGAATATTACATGTGAATAGATATGTACCATTACATGGGAATATTACATGCGAATAGATATGTACCATTACATGGGAATATTACATGTGAATAGATATGTAGCATTACATGGGAATATTACATGTGAATAGATATGTAGCATTACATGGGAATATTACATGTGAATAGATATGTAACATTACATGGGAATATTACATGTGAATAGATATGTACCATTACATGGGAATATTACATGTGAATAGATATGTACCATTACATGGGAATATTACATGTGAATAGATATGTACCATTACATGGCAATATTACATGTGAATAGATATGTAACATTACATGGGAATATTACATGTGAATAGATATGTACCATTACATGGGAATATTACATGTGAATAGATATGGAACATTACATGGGAATATTACATGTGAATAGATATGGAACATTACATGGGAATATTACATGTGAATAGATATGTAGCATTACATGGGAATATTACATGTGAATAGATATGGAACATTACATGGGAATATTACATGTGAATAGATATGTACCATTACATGGCAATATTACATGTGAATAGATATGTAACATTACATGGGAATATTACATGTGAATAGATATGTACCATTACATGGGAATATTACATGTGAATAGATATGGAACATTACATGGGAATATTACATGTGAATAGATATGGAACATTACATGGGAATATTACATGTGAATAGATATGTAGCATTACATGGGAATATTACATGTGAATAGATATGTACCATTACATGGGAATATTACATGTGAATAGATATGTACCATTACATGGGAATATTACATGTGAATAGATATGTAACATTACATGGGAATATTACATGTGAATAGATATGTAGCATTACATGGGAATATTACATGTGAATAGATATGTACCATTACATGGGAATATTACATGTGAATAGATATGTACCATTACATGGCAATATTACATGTGAATAGATATGTAACATTACATGGGAATATTACATGTGAATAGATATGTAGCATTACATGGGAATATTACATGTGAATAGATATGTAGCATTACATGGCAATATTACATGTGAATAGATATGTAGCATAACATGGGAATATTACATGTGAATAGATATGGAACATTACATGGGAATATTACATGTGAATAGATATGGAACATTACATGGGAATATTACATGTGAATAGATATGTAGCATTACATGGGAATATTACATGTGAATAGATATGGAACATTACATGGGAATATTACATGTGAATAGATATGTACCATTACATGGCAATATTACATGTGAATAGATATGTAACATTACATGGGAATATTACATGTGAATAGATATGTACCATTACATGGGAATATTACATGTGAATAGATATGGAACATTACATGGGAATATTACATGTGAATAGATATGGAACATTACATGGGAATATTACATGTGAATAGATATGTAGCATTACATGGGAATATTACATGTGAATAGATATGTACCATTACATGGGAATATTACATGTGAATAGATATGTACCATTACATGGGAATATTACATGTGAATAGATATGTACCATTACATGGGAATATTACATGTGAATAGATATGTACCATTACATGGGAATATTACATGTGAATAGATATGTACCATTACATGGGAATATTACATGCGAATAGATATGTAGCATTACATGGGAATATTACATGCGAATAGATATGTAGCATTACATGGGAATATTACATGTGAATAGATATGTAGCATAACATGGGAATATTACATGTGAATAGATATGTAGCACTACATGGGAATATTACATGCGAATAGATATGTACAATTACATGGTAATATTACATGTGAATAGATATGTAGCATTACATGGGAATATTACATGTGAATAGATATGTACCATTACATGGGAATATTACATGCGAATAGATATGTACCATTACATGGGAATATTACATGCGAATAGATATGTAACATTACATGGCAATATTACATGTGAATAGATATGTAGCATTACATGGGAATATTACATGTGAATAGATATGTACCATTACATGGGAATATTACATGCGAATAGATATGTACCATTACATGGGAATATTACATGCGAATAGATATGTAGCATTACATGGGAATATTACATGCGAATAGATATGTACAATTACATGGTAATATTACATGCGAATAGATATGTAGCATTACATGGGAATATTACATGTGAATAGATTTGTAGAATAACATGGGAATATTACATGTGAATAGATATGTAGCATTACATGGGAATATTACATGCGAATAGATATGTACCATTACATGGGAATATTACATGTGAATAGATATGTAGCATTACATGGGAATATTACATGTGAATAGATATGTACCATTACATGGGAATATTACATGCGAATAGATATGTACCATTACATGGGAATATTACATGTGAATAGATATGTAGCATTACATGGGAATATTACATGTGAATAGATATGTAGCATTACATGGGAATATTACATGTGAATAGATATGTACCATTACATGGGAATATTACATGCGAATAGATATGTACCATTACATGGGAATATTACATGTGAATAGATATGTAGCATTACATGGGAATATTACATGTGAATAGATATGTACCATTACATGGGAATATTACATGCGAATAGATATGTAGCATTACATGGGAATATTACATGTGAATAGATATGTACAATTACATGGGAATATTACATGTGAATAGATATGTACAATTACATGGGAATATTACATGTGAATAGATATGTAGCATTACATGGGAATATTACATGTGAATAGATATGTAGCATTACATGGTAATATTACATGTGAATAGATATGTAGCATTACATGGTAATATTACATGTGAATAGATATGTAGCATTACATGGTAATATTACATGTGAATAGATATGTAGCATTACATGGTAATATTACATGTGAATAGATATGTAGCATTACACATACGTTTACACATGGCACCCACACATTGTATGCAGTCTACATTGCAAAGGAAATCAAGACAAAGAAAAACTCAATGACATTTATTTCCTCATCATCCAGCCATGCATGACTTCTCATTATACTTGTGACGTCAAACACATCTCTAACATGATTTTCTTCTATGACATCAATTTGTTCACGGCTCAGAGGTCACCCACGTCTAATGTGATCGTCCTTACATGCTCTCTTTACTGTTTTTAGTCTTTTCTTTACAGTGACAACATTTCGTATTGTATATGCATTTGTACGTCTGCGCTTTGTAACAGATAACGTAGCAATAGAAATTGCAAGAGAAGGCCATGGATAAAGTGGTTAATATCTCTACGTTTATATAAAAAGTACTGTGTGTGCATGAATTTGTTCCCTATGAACTCGGAAACTTCTGGGCCGATTTTTTAAACATTTTACACAAATGTGCTTAATATGTTTGGCAGTGTTCTTAGATAGGTTTTGCATTGAAATGTCTCTGATAAGTATCAAGAATCAATAATTGTAAAATTCTGATTAAAGAAGGAACAGTTCGATTTTTACTGATACAGCCTAACATAACAAGTGCATTTTAGAAAGATTTTCATCGTACAAGCAGAAGGTTACAATATATACAAGACTAAGCTTGTTTCCTTCAATAATTACAAGAAACCTTTTCCACCACCAATAGCTATGGCTAAAGATACATTACCTGAAAGTACTTCTTTCGAACTCCTTGGCTTAACGTTCAGAGAACACGAACTGGAACAGATACATTGAGAGCATTTGTAGGACTGCTGTGAGAAAGGTGGGCTCTCTCTACCCTGCTAGAAAGCTACTTACGCCTGAAAGTATTCTGTACCTCTACAAGGCCACCATTCGTCCATGATTGGAGTATTGTTGTCACATTCTGTCCCATCGACGAAATGTTGCATCTCTCTGCCTTGTTCTACAAGTATTTTAATGGAAGATGCTCTGACGAACTACAAGCCCTTGTACCCCATCAATGTAAATACCCCCAACAAACCCAACAAGCAGCAAAATCCCACCCCTACATAGTAGAGGTTCCTAGATGTAAGAAAGCCTCTTACTCTAATAGTTTTTTTTCCCCCAGAACTGCTAGAGTTTGGAACTCCCTTCTGCGTTTCTGCCTTCCCAACTGTACTGACATGCAGAAGTTCAAGTAAAATGTGAACAAACATCTTGCTGCTCAATTCTCTTCATAGTATCCCTGTAACTTATGTCTCTGATAGGCCTTATTTGGGAGTGAAAATAGAATTAAAAAAATGTAAAAATCAACAGTTGGTTCTTTGATAAAACAGAGACATGTTCAAAATGAATTTTTCTGTTTAAAACACAACTCTACAATGATGTTTAACTTTTGCATTTTGAACTTTAACTCAAGTCATTATATCGAAATAATTTTATAAAATCAACCATAGGTTCTCTACAGTGCAATGTAGACTACAATGTACTAAGGACTAAGTCACTGTGGGGAGGCATGTAAGGCTTCCTTCCAGTGCATCGTGGTGGGTGCCCTGAATAGATCAGGCAATCAATCGATTTGATTAAAAAATGAGAAATTTCACGGATTTCAATGGCAATAAAAATATTGCAAGTGTGAAACATTCGTTGATCCTTATTCAATCCCGGGCAACATTGGGTCTCCCTGCTAGTAGAACAATAAAATCAAATACTGTTGCATTATTTTTTATATAATGCAGGCACTGTAACAAAATATTGGAACATTATATTTATGAACATGGATGACAAGAATTGCCTAATCAGGTAGAATCACACTTTATTAACAAGCAATAAGAAACCAGAATCATTTCATAAAATATACTGCATCTTAGAATGGCTGCAAATAAATTTTCGTCTTCGCATGGAAAGGAACTTTCCTGTTTTTTCTTTGTCTGCAAGTTTTTACAATTCAAGACTTCTTCAGAAACTTTTTGTTTTCATCTGCAATTCAAAGCTTCTCTCGACTGATACTGCCATTTTGTTTGGAACAAGATTTCTTTTTTTAAACTAAAATTACTGACAACTTAATTATGAAACTGAAAAAGAGAATTTACCAAAAATAAAAATGGAATATTGAAAAAAAAAATAAAAATGGAGAGTTTCACCTGCTTTTTTTTTTTTTTTTTTTTCTTATTCTTTGATCAAAATCAACCTGTGGATATAACAGTTACTGCATGGTAAAAGTTTTTGTTTTTGGAAGATTTTTTTTTTTTTGTGTCGTGCTGATAAGAAAATGATAAAATCAACTTACTCAAGCTATCCTCACAAATGTCGCAGCATCCACATTTTCTAACATTTTTGCAATTCGAGACGACTGGAGGACATTGGTCGCAGTCATTACGATTGCAGTCAAAAACCATTCCATAAGATGAGGCAGCAAATGCCACAACGATCAAACACAAAAGTTGGGTCTTCATATTTCCGGTTTTCGCTTTCTTCAAAGTTCAAATTCCTATGAAAAAAAAATGAAGATGGAAGAACAAACATAAGTTCTTTCCAATAAACATTAGGAGAAATGATAGAATGATCTGGAAATGGTAGACTATTAAAAATTAAATTTATATGAAATTTATCCATCCTCTATATTCTAAAACAATTTTTTTTCTTTGTTTTTTTGTTCATTGTCAAATTTTAAGGATGTTTACACTAACTGCCATTAATCCTAACATTAACCTGAAGTCAAGCTCCTCCTTCCACAAGGACCCTCTTAAACCATATATAATTGTCTAACAACAAAAAAAAAGAAGGAAAAGAGTAGTTCATAGTTTTATCATATAAAAAAGAAAAAAAAAACTATGTCTTTCCCTTGTCTGGGCAAACAGACAATGGTGCTATTGTCTGTTTGTTGAACTGTTGTTGAAATCCTCTATATCTGTTTATTATAGGTGTTAAAAATGTACATACACACACGAATATTACTTGATAACATGTACACGGTTTGCTCCCTTCGTTTATACATATCAGTTTTATATACACTTGCTATACACCCCACCACCTCAAAAAAATAAGAAATATGTACAAATGACAAGGTAGTAAAAACTTTGTTCATATAACTTTCATAAAAGCAAATGCAATCTTGATATGATTCATAACTGTAGTTTGTTATACAAAGAAAAATGTCTAAACTCCTTTACACTAACTCTGCAATTTATACTATCTTTTGTAATCAATTTCTAAAATCAATTTATACCAATTAATTGTTAATATCTTTGTTCACTCTCAGCTGTCAAGACTTGATTGCCTGTCCTCTCCAATTTGGTCTTTTTATAATGCTTTTGTTTTATTTTTTTTTTACAAGGGAGTCACCATTTATCAAGGCTCAAAGGCCACTCAAGAATAAGGGTTAATAAATGTTAGGTGGTAGTGTAGTAATCGTTAGGCACAAGATTATTTAAGGGGACAGTTCAACAAGAACTTGTTTACATTAGACTTGAAGGCTACCATACTGTAGTTGCCCAGGAAGCAAGCGAGCAGTTCTAGGAAAGAAGCTATGTTTGTGGAATCTGTGTTTAGATTTAGGCACAGATAAAAAGTGGGGAAAATTTATGATAGTGGTTGTAGCTAGTTGAGTGTTTTTATGAAAGTTTGGCAATGGGAGGGATCACAAATTGGAGTTTCAAGTGTAGTTTGAGCACACATATTGCTGCCTAACTCCCCACATAGTATCTCTGTTGAATTGGTCTCTTACTCTTAGACATGATTCAAAAAAAGAGTCACCCACCTAATAGGTCCCGCACTAGCAACCAAACTCCAACCTCTGTCCCATCACCAAAATGTGGCATCCCTATGTCTATTTTACAAGTATTTTAATGGCATTGGAAATCTACAAAAATAATTTATAGATGTTTAAGGTTTCTGCTCTATATGTCAAAGTAAAAGTTTGAAATATTGATATACTCGCAATAAACCGTTTAAATATGATGCTTACCAGCAACGTACTAGAATTCTCAAAAGTTTCAGTGGAATCATATGTCAACATGAAAGTGGATTTAATTCACATCAACTTGCTATAAGTTTTCGAATTACATTTTCCACTGTTAACCAAGTAATTATCCAATTCACTAGCGAGGGAGATTATTCCATATTAACCTCACAGCAATTTTTATTATCTCCATTTGGGTTGTAGTCACTAATAGTAATTTTATGACAATCAGGAATGTAAAGTGGGTAATTGCAAAAAAACTGAAATCAAAGCATTTTCTCAAGCGGAGGGTCGGGGGGGGGGTTACAGCGTGCCCACAAATTATCTAACCTAGAAAGTCAGGGTGTTTATTCATAATCTAATATATAAACGGCTATATGTCTGTTGGTCTGTTTCCATATTTTCAAACTCTATCTCTTCTGAAACTAAAAGCTGCAGAGTGGTGATAGGGATATCAAATGATTGGATATTTTACGGACCATTCTTTTATGAGTCTTAATCCGGTTAAAACAGTTTTTAAGGTTAAAATAGTTTTTAAGGTTAAAATAGTTTTTAAGGGGTCAAAAAAATGAGTCAAAATTGAAAAAAAAATCGTTACACATTTTATACATTCATCTTAGTTTATTTTTAATCAGTCCATATGCGTGTCATGTTGGTACAGTGGTAACGTCACCAGCTTTGAATGCTAAAGTTTTGCTTTTGGTTCTAGCTGATGGCACTTAAATGCATTTTTCTTTTTTTTCTTTTGAAATCACGACTTTTTAATAATATATACGAAACATGGAAACATTACAATATCATATTTAAGCATATTTTATGCCAGGCAAAATCGGACGCCCCTACCCCACCCCGCTACTCATTAAAAAAAATCTTTTCAAACCATCTCTTTTGAAACTCGTTCATCTACCTTTTTTTTCCATACTAGAAAACTAATATAATTTAAAGAAGACAAGAATTCATTAATGAAACAAAAGTATTTACTATGCATGAATCGCTTGAAGTATGGCAAAATTAACAGAAGGAGAAAGATGGAGAGGGAGAGTGGGGAGACAGATGAAATAAAGCAAAACAAAAATGACAGAGAGGAAGACGAAAAGAAAAAGGAAGAAAAGTCAAGCAAGAGAGATAAAAATTGAGCAAATGTGAGAAAAAAAAGTAAGTAGATAAACGTTTAGCAATTTGACATCTTCAGTGCTTCTTCATTATAATAGCGAAATTCAAAAATCGAAATTAATCTCAAGTGAAACCAATGGTATCTACATAATTGCCATGTCGCAATAATGAACATATCCAAAAATTATGAAAAGTTTTCAAATATAATTAACTAAAATTGAGTTTTTCTAAAAGAAATAAAAAAACAGTTGAATTATAACAAGGTTATTATTTTCTGAAAACTGTAGAAAATTTTAGGTCAATTTAGCTAAACTCAGTTTTCGCTAATTGTCTTCAAAAAATGTTTTTATTTGTAACTAGCAGGCCACCCGGCATTGCCCGGTCGTAAAATACGCTTAAATATGATATTTTGATTAATGCAGATTTTGCATTTATCATTATATTATATTGAACCCAATATATAGTAATGATTTAAAAAGTTAAAAAATAACTCGCGCACCACTACCAAGAATCAAAACTAAAACGTTTAGCTTACAATTTACTTTTTCCTTTGACATTTATGACTGAGCTATGAAGACATGTTGCAAAGCTGAAAATTAAAACATGAAACAATGGCTATTACGTTACGCATGCATATTTGTAATGCCGTCGTTCAATCTTCAACCCGGCAAATTCCATTATTTGGATTTTCACACTTTTGCACCGATTTTCCCTGGCTGGAATCCAAATACAAAGTTTTGCATTTTTTGGTTCAAATACCCTATATATTAAGTTTCATGTCTGTAGACCAAAAACTGACAGAGGAGTTTCATAGGCAAATTTTTTAAAACAAATATATATATGCATACGTAAATATATATAGAAAGAGGTTTGTGTGTACGATAACCTTGTTATGCAAATATTACGCAAGTATAAATCATGTAGAATATCTGCATGAATATAATTACATGTAATAGTTAACTAAAGATGATCATCCCATAAGAAAACCGAAAAAAAAGTACTAGGGAATTAATTAAAATGAATGTTTAAGAAAATATGCAAATTAGCTAGATCTTCTGCAGATGAATGCAATTCTAGGACCTATATATAACAAAGTTGTATTTTCTTTTTAATTAAATAGAAAAAAGGCTTTTTAATATAAATATCAATACATACAAAAAAGATTTTTATAGGAGTATAGATTAGTTTTCTACCTTATTGTTTTTCATAATTTTTGGATATATTCATTATTGTGACATTCAAAATTTCGATTTTCATTACTATAACGAAGAAGCATTGCATTGTATTTTTTTCTAGATAACAAAAAAAAATTAAAAAGCGGATGACTCACATATCTAGATAATAATTTACTTCGTTCAATTAACAACAAATGCAACATCCGTGAATTTGGTTCATCGTTTCTCAAGTTAATGTTAATCAACTGTTTTGCTATTCATAGAAATCAATCATGGCAGACAAAATGGTGGCAACAACTATTAAAAACAAAACAAAATTATCAAAAATCGAATTCATCAATAAGATGAAAGGATATATTAATGAAGATAGACTCAATTTCATCTTCAAAAACAACATAGCTGTGTTTATTTTGAAATAAACTAAATAAGCTCTAGCAACTGAAAAAAAAAAAAAAAAAAAAACATGCTGTGCACATATTGAATAATTATAAAATATAAATTCTTTCATAATTTAACTGAAATCACAAATAGTATACATTAGAATCATGAGATAAGTTTCCATAATAATAATTAAATACCTACAGACAACAGTGTTTCATCCTTTTTGGGAATCATCAGTGCAGGGTGTTATGATTGACACCAGTCACGAGATTCGAACCTGGTAATGAAGCCATCTCTGACTCCATGAGCAAGGATCTAATCCATTCGGCCACCGTTAACCGCAGAAATAACGTCTGTCAGAGTGATCTAATCATTATATGATGATCTGCACACGTGAGCTAAATTGACCAACTTTATTTCAACTGAGTTTCTGAAAGGGGCTGACATAATTATGACATATATATAAAAAATGAATGACAAAAGTCTATATTCCAAAGTTCATGATGTTGACCATCTTATAATTTATTCCTTTAACTTAGTTGACATTTACAATTCTTGACAGCATTTTTGTTTTGTAGCACAGAATCAATTACTTAACTATTATATCAATTAATGAATCTATTTTGCCCTTAACTCATCAGAAGAAATAGCAACAATCAATCCGTCAAAAGGAAATAAAATGCATTTGGACATGATTAAAAAATCCAAAAATTGGAAGAGAAGCTGCAAATACCTTAGTTTGTTTACTTTCATTACGCCATTTTAAATACCTACAGACACTAGTGTTTTATTATTTCGGAAATCGTCAGTGCAGGGTGTCATGATTACCACTGGTTGGGAGATTCGAGCCGGCCATGAAGCCATCTCTGACTCTAATATATATATTAAAGTTAGCCGTGTGGGTTGTTCCTTGCTAATGGGGTCAGAGATGGCTTCGTGGTCAGGTTCAAATCTCCCGACCAATGGTAATCGTGACACTCTACACTGATGATTCCCGAAAGGATGAAACACTAGTGTCTGTAGGTATTTTAAAAAAATTATTATAGTAATATATATAATATATATATATATATATATATTATATATATTACTATAATAATTTTTTTTAAATATACATATATACCGCCCTATATATATATATATATATATATATATATATATATATATATATATATATGGGGGGGGGGTATATATGTATGTTTGTATGGGTGAGGTGTATATGTATGAATATATTGGAGTTAACAAATACAAATATATCTAAAATACAAGGTAACTAATTATTAAAATTTCCAATTGAATTATCTTCCTTTGACTGGACAGAGTGACTCGTAAAGTGTGTAGAGACCTGTCACCTTAAACATGAAATAATTTCTACTTGATTTTTTACAAACTTAAAGTATATTCATTTACTAGCATTTCAGCCCGGCGTTGCCCGGGAGTTTGGAGGTGTATGTTGAGCAAATAAAAAACAAATAAAAACGGTCAATTTTTTAATTTTGACCCCTATTATGACCCCTTAACATTTATTGTTTTGGGCTCAAATCAAGTTATTACGTTAGATCCATGTGCAAGAAACCTATATCTAAAATTTCAAGTGTTTAGACCCAAAATTGGCGGAGGAGTTTGGTAGAGTTCTCAAAGGTCAAATCGTTGAACTTTGACCCCTTAACAGCAAAATTTCTGACCGACAACCGATCACAAAGTTTTTCCCAAATCTCAGTACCCTGTATATCAAATTTCGAGTCTGTAGACTTAAAATTGACAATTGCGTGGGGAAATGCACACACACAGAGACACGTTCACTTTTATAGATATATAGATTTCATATACAATTATGCGTTTAAATATATATATTTCGCATACATACTTTATTAATATTAGTAAATTACCAAGGAATCCAACTATATAGAGTAAAAAAATGAAAAAACTTAGTTTCATATTTTCTACTGATGTAAACCCTATATATATATATAAGCCTAGTTAACAAATTACAGAAAACAAATATTAGATTTAAAAAAAAGTAATAGTAATAATAGTAATTTCTTTGTAGAATAAAAAAAATTTTTAAACATTTTAATTCATACGTTGAAAAAAACCTGTCTAGCTTTACAATATAAACAAAGATGGCTGCCAAAACAAACACACGATGTTGAGTCTTCTATGAACTTTCTGTTTCTTCTTTCATCATTATATTGTCATGCATTTTTTTATCTAAGCAAATAATTTCTAATTTTTCTGAAGAGTATATGCATTGTAAAGTAATGTGATTGATATAATGATAATTGTTTGTTTCTGCATAATGAAATGGACCTGCAAAAAATGTACTGAAAGTTTAACATAATATTTGAATCTTGCAATGTAACTATACTGTTATTATATATATATATATATATATATATATATATATATATATATATATATATGTTAAAAAATGAGAGTTCATATAGAAACGTTGTTTTAATTTAAATAAAATAAAATACGCATCAAGTGCGCTTGAAAGCCAAATCACAACGTAATATTAGGAAAATAAACAATTATTTTACTTGTTTGAAATTTATCACAAATATATTTCAGAGGTATTCTCCATCTTCAGTGTGTTGGGTTTTCCCCCCTTTTCTTCTTCTTTGCCATGTTGTAAACTTTACAGCATGCCAAGGAAGAAGAAAAGGAAAAAAAAAAGATAAAAAAGAAACAACACACTGAAGATGGAGGATACCTCTGAAATATATTTGTGATAAATTTCAAACAAGTAAAATATTTATTTTCCTAATATTACGTTGTATTTGGCTTTCAAGCGCACTTGATGCATATTTTATTTTATATATATATATATATATATATATATATATACATACATATATTTATTTATTTATTTATTTATTGTGTGTGTGTTGACTAAGACCTGTCTAGCTTTACAGTATGTTTATAGTCTTCATAATGTTTGGCATAAAAATGAAGATGATAAGAGTAACAGTTGAATGTTCGTAATTTTTTTTACAATTAAAATCGGAATGATTTAGGTTACTATCAAAGTGTAGTATCTGCTCTGATACTTCATATTTTTCTGTCTTTGCTCAGTGAAGGAGAAATATTTTTAGACCGAGCAGATTTGCGTCTAATTTTGTCCTCGTTGAGAGACAAATAAACAGATTCAAACGTCATATTGTTTTCAAGCAGACATTAATTTTTAACATTAATTATATTTTTAAAAGCATTCGATGTTTTTTTTTTTGTTTTTTTTTTGTTCAGCTGGCTTCCCACCTCTTTTGTTAAAAGGAAGGGTGTTGAGGGAATGTGGAGGAATAAGTGAAATACAAATTAAGCGCCTGACATGACATTAAAGCGTATAATAATTGGGCATCATAATGGCAGTAAAAAAGGAAATAACTTCCAACTTATTTGCTATTGCAACGTTGGAGAGCCGATAATAATTAAAATTACATGGTCGTATATTTACAGGAGTGTATTTACACAAGTACGCATCCAATACTGTGGCCATAGCTGCCATCAATGACTGACCCGACAATTAGCTTTTACATAGGAGTCACCATTTATCAGGATCGGAAAGCCATCTGGGATAAAGGTTAATGAGTGTACAGTAGTCACTGATGTAACATAGTGCATATGTGCGAAAATCAGCAGCAGCCATAGGATAGCTGACTAGCAAAAATATTAGCATCAGCAGCCGTTTTAGCGATATGCAATTTAGCAAGTGTGTGCAAGCTTGTGTGATATGGAAAGAAAAAATACACCACGTGATCAAAGGGAGATGTAAGATTGGTCCGAGTTGAAATGTAATGTAATGACTAGGTTTGCGAGTAAACACAGAGACAACAGCATATTAATAGTCGGTAATGGAAATGGGGTAGAAATGGCCTATTAGGGGTGGGGCTCAACAGAAATTTGTTTATTGGACTTGAAGATGACCATATTGTAGTTAGCTGGAAAGCAGGTCAGTGGAACAGAGTTCCATAAGCGGACAGTTTTAGGAAAGAAGCTTTGATCATGGAATTCGTGTTTAGATTTAGACACAAATAGAGAATGGAGGGGAAACTGCTGATAGTTGTTGCTAGAAAAGTTTTTTTGCGAAAGTTTGGCAAGGGGGAGGGCATAGATTGAAGCTCAGTGTCTGGAAGAGTGCATTTATTCGTGAAATAAAGCAGATAAAAATCACACCATAATAATATCTTGTTATGGTGTGATGTTTTCAATTGCATCTTCAAGCAGAAACAGTAAATATAGTCGAGATTATGAGGATTATCAACTGAGACGCTAGCAACATATGTTAAAAATAAAAAAAAAAACATCACAAACGAAACAAAATCAAAAGGTGCACATCAATGCACTTCAAATGATGATCCAGAAATCAGCTAAGATATCGTCCGTATTTCTAACTGTGGGTGAAACGAGTTTACTAAACTTCAAAATAGAAGAGTGCCATCTCTACCATCAACCAAAATAAACCCAAGGGAAATAACTCTTATAATTCTGTCCATACAGTCACCATCTATTCATTGCTTTTTCTATTATTTACCTTATATGTAAAAAAACATTTTTTTTAATCATTTTTTTTTCTTTTTAAAAAATATACAAAAGAAAAATGAAGGTGAGAGAAAGGGCAAATGAGACAAGAAGTGGCGGGATGAGGGGAATAGAGGGAGGGAGGTTAGTAGTGCAGCATAGGCAGAGGAGAATAAGAGGGTGAGATAAATAAATAATGTAAATAATGGGTCACCCATATACGGCCGGTCACTATGGCAACAATTGTTTTGATTGGATCATGTTGATACAGTTTTATTCAACGGCAATGTTTAAAACAGTGCTTTTATTTTTTTAGTCACATTTTTTATGCTTATTTCATGAAATGTGTGCTTATTTCATGAAATGTATGCTTATTTCATGAAATTTATGCCTATTTCATGAAATTTATGCTTATTTCATGAAATTTATGCTTATTTCATGAAATTTTGTTATATTAAAAGTGAACGATAAGTTTATTCTTTCTTTAGATTCACTTTTACGAGAGTCCAACTTTTTTTGTTCAGGCATTCAAAATTGTCATAGACTCTTGAAAGTTCAGTATGTTATTGCTATACATCTTATGAGATAACTGACCAATTTTTTATGATTTCAGGTTCAAATGAACAGCTACAATAGAAATTGGAATACACCCTACTAAAGCTGGTGAATTTAAAAAATACAATTTGGACATTAGGACACATTATAAGAACGATATGCAATAAAATTGTGTTTTAAACTTGGAAAAAAATGCCGCAAAAACACATGGGATGTTTCAGATTGCTTTTAGACCATCTTGCATGAATCAAGCATCAGTTTGTGAGTGGCATAAGAGATTCAAGGAAGGCAGGGAGTCTGTGAGAGATGATGAGAGGTGTGGGAGGAGTAAGGAGGTGTTCAGCCAAATTAAGAATTTCATGGATAAGGACCGTCATGTGTCTATAGAGACAATAAGTGTACAGTTTGATGTTAGTGTGGGAATTGTACACAGTTATTGGCAAGGGACTGAAGATGCGGAAGATTTGCGCAAAGTTTGTCCCAAGAGTGCTCAGAGAAGATCAGAAAGAAAGACGTTTACATGACAGCAAGATGGGAATCAAGACAGTCGCTAAGCTCAAGGAAAACCTTAGAGGCTGTCGTTATGGGACAATTGAGGAGATGAAAGAGGCTCTGACAAAGGTCATTGACACGCTCATACAAAAGAGGACTTCCATGGAGCCTTCCAGAAGTTGTTGAAATGGTATAACAAGTGCATTACAGCCAGAGGAGATTACTTCGAAGGGGATTAAAGTTTCATGTGTGTGCTATCAATAAACGTGCTCATACGAAAAAAAGTCTGGAAACTCATTAAAGGCACCTTGTATTCCTTACCACAATGCCACGGAATTGTGTGACAAGTGACGATAGTTCAACAGCAGTTACTTTGTTATATTGGTCGAGATGACCCTATGTTTTTCACACCAAGCTGAGGAGCCGTTGCTCAAAAGGACAAGACGATACAAAAAAGTCTGGAAACTTATTAAACATACCTCGTATATTATCTACCTTCAGTCATTCACGTGCACGATGTATGCAGCAATGCACGTAAATGTTTGAGCGTTGCTTGGACAGATCACGTATTAATAAGAGTATCTGGTTGTAACCAGTTTTGACAAAAAATCTAAACAAACAAATCCAGCAAATAAAGATTGTGAGTAACAAGAATTTCCATCCAGGGATGGAAATTCTTGTTACATAACTGCAAGTTTTGTAACGTGGCTATTGCGGCACTATTTCTTTGTGGCACTATTTCTCAGTGCCACTGTTTCTAACACACTCTACACCATGGCCGAGTGGTGATCTGACCATGTGAGTAGAGATACAAAGAAACACCTTCCCATAATTCCCTTTCCTAGACCTCTCCCTCTTTCTGTTCAGGCCGTCATGAGGTGAGCACCATAATTTTTGTCTCCCTGTAAACGAGGGGGTGGAGCACCCCCTCCCTCAAAACTAGTTAGGGTAGATTAGTTAGCTTTGAAAAGCCTATTGTCCAGTTTTAAATTGTAAAAGTTTTTTTGTAATATATATTACAAAAAATAGTTATGTTCCATATGCATTACAATTGTGTCGTGTGTTGTCTTTCTTGTGTCTGCCATAAAGGCCCTCATAAATGCCTTCACTGAAACAACAAAGTGGTTCGGAGGATGAAGAAAGAAAATTCCAGTCAGAACGCCACCGGGGTGAAAAAGAGAAGGAGCCACACAGCACATCCAACATCTCAGGTATGCTTTTCGTCTTATAGACCCTAATGACGGCCATCTTCATATTTTCCCGAGACCACTTTAAGACATTTAGTGTAACACGTGAAGCCGGTCACACCTCAGTGACCGGCTTCACATATCACACCATGACTTTTTAATTGTGTTGTTACACTTCAAGCCTCTCGGACCCACACGCTCTCTGCTACCGCTGCAAAGGAACAAAAAAAACATAAGGGAAAGAAACAAAAATACGACTCTGCATTTTTTAAGTGCAAATGAAATGCATTTATTCGTGGTTCTTCAAAAACAATGCATTTCATTTTAATGCGAAAGTCTTCTCGCACACATACGCTTTTTAAAAGTCTCTGTCTCCTCACCACATCACACAGCTCCAGCCAATGCTGTCTCATCCTTGTATTTACACATCCATCTTGCCAAGCAACTTGCTTCTCTCCCAACCACCTGCAGTATTTTTCTCTCCTTTTCTTGTGATGCAAGATTGTGCATACTTGCTAATTTGCATATGTGTTTTAACTGCTGCTGCTGCTAATATTTTTGCTAGTCAGCTATTCTTCAGTTGCTGCTGCTAATTTTCTCACACACACCCATGCAGACTCTTTTATAGTTTGAATGGAGAAGTTTAAGTGATACTTAGGAATCAGAGGTGACCCCAGCAATGGACATTTGATGAAATCACATGACTCCAGAATTTGATTTTCTTTGAGCATCACTGATTTACACATAATGTATCTAGATGTCTGTCCTCATCATCGAGGCCTTCACATAAAACACTTAAGATGCTGAACCTGCAATAATGACGATAGATTTATTATAAACTATCAAGGCGCTCACCACTGCTTGATCAAAAATACGCATAAAAATTATATTTTAATTCATAAAAAAACTGAGACATGTGCATGCAAGTATCATATTTTTTCTAAACCGTTCACTTCTTGTAAGAAAAAGAAAATATATTCAAGCTGATCGAAACCAAAACCTAAAAACAGTGACTCAAATACGATAACCATTAGGGCAGCTTGACTCAGTCGTTAAAAAGTGTTTTCAAACCTACTTATTCTTAATGTAAGTAAGCTGTCATGTGAATGATTCACACATCTGCATTCATGAAACAGTTGAAAAACAGATAAAAATCTGATGACCCTCTCCACATACCAATTTTTCAATTTTGACCCTGTTTTTTTTTTCAGATGAAAATGGATTAAAACGTTTTCCACATGTCTGAACACCCTATATATCAAATTTCAAGTCTGTAGATAAAAAATCGTTGAGTATATAAGTTGAGAAGTGTCTTTACACACACACATGCATTCTCATTTTTATAGATACATAGATAATACACACAATAGACCAAAACCATTCTTGCAGTTAAATTTAAAATAACCAAACATGAAAAGAAAAGTGAAATTTTGAGATGAGGAATACGCAGACACAAGAATGTTATTTACCGAGATGAGGTTATTCATATTCCTATTTTAATTCATCGGATTACTGTTCTCATCTTGAGTGTCTATCAGGGCTGACGGAACGAGAGCATGCTACCCCCATAAGGTAAATAAAAGGTTCCGCTCAAAATTCCATTCAAAATTTCCAAGTTTGACAGAAACATTCCAGAGTTCGACAAGATACACCTGAAGAAGGTCGGAGGTTGCATCAGCCGAAACGTTGTGAAAATGACACTCAAGATGAGAACAGTAGTTCAATGAATCCAAATAATCCAAATGAAAAAAAATAGTTTTTGTGATACGCTTTATTATATAGAACTAGCATGGGTGCCCGGCGTTGCCCGGGTGTTTGGAGGCGTGTGTTGAGAAAAAGAAGAAAAAAGTGGTAGTAAGAAGGCAGGCTCAACCCGTATCGCGGCGGAGGAAAAGAATGTGAAAAAAAACGTGACGTCTTTGCTGTTACAACTACCACCAAACCGGAAGTGACATAGGTTTAAATTAAGGCTAGACAATCAAAAAGAGGGAATGACTTTCGAAAATATCGGCAAATAAAGCAACCCCTCCCTGTAGAAAAGTGCTCAGTCGAGGGTGAAGAAATTAATGTTTTTAGCCAATTTTTCGATATTTGTCGTATGAAAGGTCAAACTTCAAAACAATACTGATCTTGTGAAAATCTGTCGCCTCTGTCAAAAGTTTTAGGAAGACATGCAAACATACAAACATACATTTATATATTGATAGCTCAAATTTTCGACCCAAACCGATTAAACAGCTTGCCCTATCTCTGAATACCCTTTATGTAATATTTCAAATGTTTAGACCAGAAATTGTCTGAATAATTTGGTAGAAACCGCAAAGGTCAAATTATTTTTAACTTTGATCCCTATTATGACCCCTTAACATTTATTGTTTTGGGCTCAAATCAAGTTAGATCCATGTCCAAGGAACCGATATCTAAAATTTCAAGTGTTTAGATCCAAAATTGGCGGAGGAGTTTAGTAGAGTTCTCAAAGGTCAAATCGTTGAACTTTGACCACTTAAAAGCCAAATTTCTGGCCGAAAATGGATTAGAAAGATTTTCTCAAATCTCAGTACCCTGTATATCAAATTTCAAGTCTGTAGACTGAAAATTCAAAAAAAAAAAAAATGGGAGGTTTTGTTGGTTTTTATTTTTTTTTTTTCCATTTCTCTTATTTGAGGAGGAGGATGCAAGGGTAATTTGTATATGGGAGGGAGGGGGTATCAAATACAAACTGATTTTCACTGTAAAACCAGAAATGTTATATCTTTATATCTAGAAAAGTGAAAATGTCTGTGTGTGTGTGCGTACATTTCCCTACCAAATAACTCTGTCAATTTTCAGTCTACAAACTTGAAATTTGACATAAGGGGTATTGAGATTTGGGAAAATCTTTTTAATCGGTTTTCGGACAAAAATTTGGCTTTCAAGGGGTCAAAATGCTAGGATTTGACCTTTGAAAACTCTACCAAACTCCTCCGTCAATTTTGGGTCTAAACACTTGAATTTTTAAATGTAGGTTACTTGGACATAGATTAAATGTTAAGGGGCCAAAATTGGGGTCAAACTTTAAAAAAGTGTGACCTCTGCGGTCTCTATCAAATTATTCAGGAAATTTCTGATCTAAACATTTGAAATTTTATATAAAGGGTATTCAGAGATAGGACAAGCTTTTTAATCAGTTTGGATCGAAAATTTGAGCTGCCAAGGGGTCAAAGTTCAAAAGATTTGACCTTTGCGGTGTCTAGCAAACTATTTAGTTAATTTTGGATCTGAACATTTGAAATGTATACATAACAGGTATTCAGACATGCGGTAAGCATTTTAATCAGTTTGGGGGCGAAAATTTGGCTGCCAAAAGGTCAAAGTTGAAAGAGTTGACTTTTGCAGATTCTACCAAATTCCTTTGGCAATTTTGGGGTTTAAAGACTTGAAATTTTAGATGTAGGTAACTTGGACATGTGTAAAACTTTGTATTTTGATTTGAGACCAAAATAATAAATGTTAAGGGGTCAAAATTGAGTTAAAATTCAAAAAATTAACTGCTGCGGTCTCTACGAAATTACTCAGACAAATTTTGGTCTAAACATTTGAAATCTTACATAAAGTCTAATCACAGGTAGGACAAGCTATGAACAGTACAAAGGGCCCGAGCAAAGCCAGGCTGAACTGCAAGTATACTAATAAATATACAGTCTGAATTATTCAAAATATCATATTTAAGCATATTTTACAACTCGGCAATGCCGGGTGGCCTGCTAGTTTGTAAGAAAGCAACAAAATTGAAAAAGAAAAAAAAAAAACGAAACGAAAAACAATAAATAAATAAAAACGATCAAATAATCTGAAATTTCAACAATCCTGTCCTTCGGCACACCCATTTATTTTCACCAATGGCCAATGGAAAAAAATGTGTAAACTATTCATTATTACAATACATTCATTGTGTTTAAAAATACAATACGTGTATTGCATAGAGATCATGTATGCATTAAGGATATATTAGATTACTGTTCAAAAAAAACTTGTCAACAAATCTTGTCAATATTCCAATATTCATTTCGTAGCAGCAAATATCCATATTTCCCATAATCTCTTCAAACATGATCAAATTACTCCAGACACAGATCAATCAGCATGAGTGGCTTGAATAGAATTTTTTTCACTGTCAGTAGACAAGCGGGAACCACCTGGCATTGTCCAATCGTAAAATCTGCTTAAATATGATATTTAATTTTTTTTTTTTTTTAAATTGTAACAACGGAGACCCGGTTGTATAAAAGAAAATGAGACTTGGGTGCCTTTATCCAGAAGTGAAACCAAAAGCAACATTTTGTAAGCATTGCTCTTTCTAATGATGCTAACATTCATGCCAGTATGATGCAGATGACAAAAGGTTTTAGCAGACATACAAACAAACATTTGTCCTTTCTATAAAAGACTAGCATGGATACCTGGCGTTGCACAGGTTGACATGATCAGTTTGGACACACCTGCTATACTAAGTAGACATACAAACACAAACATCTTTCCTTTATATCTACCTATATATCTAGAAAAGTGTGTGTGTGTGTGTGTGTGTGTGTGTGTGTGTGTGTGTGTGTGTGTGTGTGTGTGTGTGTGCTGAGCGTGTACATTTCCCTACCAAACTGTCAATTTTCAGTCTACAGACTCGAGATTTGATATTTTTATTTTGGAAAATCTTTTTAATCAGCTTTTAACCAGAAATTTGTCTGTCAAGGGGTCAAATTTCAACGAGTTGACCTTTGGAAACTCTACCAAACTCCTCAGCCAATTTTGGGTCTAAACATTTGAAATTTTAGATGTAGGTTACTTGGGCATGGATCAAACTTTTTAAGTTGAATTGAGCCCGAAACAATAAATGTTAAGGGGTCAAAATTGGGGTCAAAGTTTTTAAAAATTGGACCTCTGTGGTCTTTACCAAATTATTCAGTCAATTTTTGGTCTAAACATTTGAAATTTTACGTAAAGTGTATTCAGAGATAGGGCAAGCTTTTTAATCGTTTTTTTTTTGCGGAAAATTTGACTGCCAGGAGGTCAAAGTCCAAAAGATTTGACATTTGCGGTCAAACTATTCAGCCAATTTTGTGTCTAAACATTTGAAATTTTACATAACGTACATGCAGCAAGCTTTTTAATCAGTTTTTGGGCGAAAATTTGGCTGCTAAGAGGTCAAAGTTGAAAGAGTTAACCTTTGCAGACTCTACCAAACTCCTCTGCCAATTATGGGTCTAAACACTTGCCTGGCTGAACTGCTAGTAATAAATGTTTTAAACATGAAAATAGGTCAAACAGTTAGTCAGTTTTCATTTTCTTTTTATTATATTACACCAGTTACCAGAAAGAGAGGTTTGCAGAAAGAGGAAGCAGTCAGAGGGAAAAGTCTAGAAGGAGAAAGAGGAGTAATTGGACGGACGTTATTATTTTATTGAAGATCAAGTGACAACCAATGTTTGGTTAATACTGAAACAGAGCAACTATGAGCACGTATGAAAATAACAGCAGCAGCTGAATGATGGATAGCAAGCGATTTTATTAGCAGCAGAAGCAGTGTTTGAACACATATGCAAATTAGGTAGTGTGCACGAGCGCATGAAAAAAGATAAAGGACAAAAAGGACATCACGTGGTCGGAGAGAAAAAAAAATCGATGCCGAAGGAGAAAGGTGTATATAGTAAAGGTAAGAATGGGTCGGATGTGGCCAGCAGGCAGTCGGAAGAAAAGAGAAACGTTCCCAGATTAGATGGACATGTGGCAGTAAGAGACTTCTGGTGTCGAGACGGGAGAGTAATGATAGAGGATGCTTTTGTTAAGAAATAAAAAAATGCTAACCCAGATTTATTTATGTTTATCTGCTGTTTTGTGACTGAATCTACAATCCACTGTACAAATACTACATGAACAAGTGTTTGGTATAATTGTGAGAAAAAGGAAACAGGTGGAGGGAGAAGTATAGAATGAAAAAGAGGGGTAGTTGGAGTGACTATCATTTTATTGTAGATTAATTGACAAGTGTCTAGTCAATACTGCATTGATATATTGTTTTGTATAATTGTTAGAAAAAAAGAATCTATTTATTTTTAATGCACCATCTGGTGTACAACAGCAGAAATCAATGAGGATCAATTTGTTATTTGTTGCTTCTTAAGATATGAATCGTTTCAATGTTCTAATGGGAGCCTTAGTACTTATTACGCATTTTAATATGTGCGTTTGTCAATAAAAAATTTCACCGCTTTTCTTAGGATTGATAATCTTGATAAAATCATGCGACAACTTCACGTGTGTCTGTTTCCTTGTCTTCTCATGACTTGCACATTTTTATAGGTGAGATACAAGGTTTCTTCAATAAGTTTTTTGTACAGGCATTTTTTTTTCTACATAGGAATAACCACTTATCAAGGCCAGGGACCACTCGAGGACAAGGGTTAAAGAGTGTACAGTAGTGAATTGGACAATATTAGTAATGGAAATTCGGTAAATTTGTTAACTTAAGTGGAACAGCTCATCAAGAACTTGTTTACGTTGGATTTGAAGACAACCATATTGTAGTCAGCTGGACAGCAGGAAAACGAAGACAATTCCACAGGCGTGCAGTTCTAAGAAAGAAGCTTTGTTCTTGGAATCTACGTTTAGGTTTAGGCACAGATAAAGAGTGGGGGGAATTATTGATAGTGTTTACAGCTAGACAAGTGTTTTTGTGAAAGTTTGGCGAGGGGGGACTATGGATTGAAGCTCAGTCGAGCACTTTCTATGAAAATAATGATAAAGCAGAGACAAACTCTCAACATCTCTTCTGTGAGATAGAGGTTGCAGGGAAGAGAAAAGGACATCTCCTACGAGGCTACGAAATCTATTTTGAACTCTATCAAGACAAGTCCTTTCTAGCAGCTCCTGCCCAGATGTGGCAACAGCACTCCATCCTTGAATGTACCTGGCTCTTATATAGATAGAGAATTGCATCAGCAGTGAGATATCTACTGGATCGATAGAAAGATCCCACTATTTTTCCAGTGGCCTTGGCAAGAGTTTTGATGTACATGTTCCATTTAAGATCAGGAGTAAAGGTCAAGCCAGAAGCTTGTCAAAACATGAAGCCTCTCCAAGACGAGAGCCACCCATTTCAATTGATGCTAGATGGGGATCAGAACGTTGATGTAAAGATAGAAGCTTGGTTTTAGGCATTTAAAATTGTCGTATGAGATGACTGACCAATTCTTATGATTTCAGGTTCAAATGAACAGCTACATCAGGAATTGGAAGAAGAATTGTTATGCATAGACAGGATGGGTTTGAGACCCTCAGAAATCCCAGTTTGGTTCACACAAAACTTAAATGCAAAAACTGATTAAAAATAAAAATGTCTTACAAATATGTAAATAAAAATGTTATTTTCTTTTTCTTGATAACCTAAAATATATAGTTTGCTTCTTGTTGTTCCATCCCAACAACTTCTGGAAGTATTCTTTTGTATGAGCATGTCAATGAGTCTTGTCATAGCATCTTTTATCTCCTCAATTGTCTCATAACGATAGCCTCTAAAGTTTTCCTCGAGCTTAGGAAATAACCAAAAGTCACAGGGAGCAAGGTCTGGAGTATAAGGAGGGCGAGGAACTGTGTTGATGCTCATGACAACGGCTTTCTTTCTGATCTTCTCTGAGCACCCTTGGGACAAAGTTTGTTGTTTCTAGTCAAACGTACAAAGATTATTTATAAGGTTCCAGGCATTTTTTGTACAGGCTTTTTTAAATTGTCATAGACTCTTGAAAATTCAATATGTTATTGCTACACATCTTATGAGATGACTGATCAATTTTTATGATTTCAGGTTGAAATGAACAGCTACAGCAGGAATTGGAATACACCCTACTCGGTACATTTTTTTTTTTTAATTCTTTTATGTATGGTTACCATTGGGCAGTTATGAATCAAAGACGATGATGATGAGTACCAGCAACGGTGTGTATAATGAGTTATGCAGGTTTCAGATGACAAACATAACAAAAGCGTTGATAACAATCCTTGCAGTGAATCAGAATTTATGTTGAAAACTTGTTAGTGCATCAAAAAAATCTTTTTTTCAAAATTTTTATAATTTTTTTATACTTCTAATTTTCTTTTATATTTATATTTTTATAATTTTTTAATATTTATACTTATTTTTATATTTATACTAGCGGGGGTACCCAGCGTTGCCCAGGTGTTTGTAGGTGTGTGGTGTTAAATAAAAAAGAAAACGGGGGGGGGGGGGAGGTTGGATCGAACCCGAAGCCCTGAGGCAAAGTTTGAAAATAAAATCGGGCAGCCAGCATGAGTTAGTGAAAGATGTTTGAATTTATTTAAGTAAGAACCAAATTGACAGGTGCGCACCCGGAAGTCGTCGAGCGTGACAACAACGACATCAATGACCAGGTTTGTTTGTTATAAGCGAAGTAAAAAAAAGAAAACAACGTTTTAATTTAGTGGAGGGGTGGGGGTAATCAAAACAGCGAAAAAAAACACAAAGAAAACTAACGTAAGGCAAACTAACGATGAAAACAGAAAAACGAACACGTGAAAAATGGCTTAAATAAGCCTGTTTCGATATTAAAATTTAAAAAATCGGTGGGTACCCGGGTGTTTTTGGGTGTGTGGTCGGGGGTGGATAAGCGAAGTAAAAAAAAAAAAAACAGAAAAACGAACGTTACGTGAAAAATGGCTTAAATAACACTGGTTCAATATTTAAATTTTAAAAATCGAAAAAAAAAAAAAAGACACTCACACCAAGATTCGAACCCAAAACGTTTAGATAATGAACCAACGCGCTAATCGACAGACCTAACGTGACATACATGAAATTTGTTCAGTTTTTCAACTATTTAAAATAAATCGAGTCATGACGTCATCTGGCGCATGCGTAAAACCGCTCGTCATCAGGAGAAGACCGTTTTTGTTGACCCCCGCCCCTATCGAAAATTGTCGATTTTGGGGTGAAAAAATGAACGTTTTTGGCCAATTTTTCGATATTTTTCGATTTTTTAATATTTATAATTTTTTAATATTTATATTTTTATATTATATTGATTTTTATATTTATATTTTTTATATTTATAATTTTTTTAATATTTGATTTTAATATATTTATATTGATTATTATTTTTATGTATTTTTCTATATTTATAAAAATTAATATTTATACTTATTTTTATATTTATATTTTTATATTTCTTATTGTTGTGGGGACATACACACCCCTACAATCACTAAGATGGGCTTATCCATTAGCCATATAAGCAGCAAGTATAGATCGCTCAATGAGAGCTATCCGGATGTCGTACAGAGACGACTCCCCACGGACTTACTAATCTTCCTGTATCACTAACCCTGTTCTGGATATAAATGTTCTTCATATTTTCACTAGTCGTCGTGTTTTCCTATTTTCACCTTTCCCGACTCCACTACACTTATATTCATATTTTTTTAATATTTAATTTTAATATATTTATACCTATTTTTATTTTCATGTATTTTTCATATATAATTTTTTATATTTATAATTTTCAAATTTGGCAACAAAAAAAAAGAGTTAGCAAGGAGGTTTTCTTTGCGCTATGATCAAAACTACGCACTGAAAACTTTTTACAGATTTGCTGTTGTCCTAAATCAGAAAAGTTAGACTTCTTATAAACTGAACCAAATTTTTAAATTTTGTCCCAATTCCAAGTGCCTTATTTTGAAGGAAGTTATATAGCCCCCACATTAAAAACCAAACAGCTGCCTAACTTTGCCCTCGCAGGGGAGTGGAAAGAGTAAAAAAGTAATTTCCTAGTACGGATATGTTATATTGACGTTAAACATTAGTTTATAACAACTTAAAATAATGTGAGATTTTCCCCTGTAACATTGATGGATATAGCTTTCCAAAACACTACATTTAAAAATCTGCCTCGTGCAAGATTTAAGCCAATCATTGGTGTGTCAAAATGATAAAGATCCATCTCCCCACATTTATAAAAATTCTAGCCATCATTCATTGTCTTTGGAGGCATGCAAGTAAAATCAAGCTGGTGCTGCTGTTGTCTCAAAATGTCAGTGCACATCAGCAGGCCAGGTTGTTTATAAAATTAAGTGCCATCAAAAAGGTTAAATCAAGTTAGTCGACAAGCAGACTCTGTAAATGTAATAACAAATATATTATTTCTCGTTCATACGTAAGCATGCCTCTTTCTTTCTCTATTTTTCTTGCTACAACAATTTTTCTCATCTACAACAATAAAAACACACTTAAAATAATTTGAAAAATGTTTAATTAGTTAAATATCAATCTTTGTAAAGAAAACACAGGAAAATTTGCAAACTACTTTAAATTATTAGATTTACTGACCTGATAAATAATTCAGAATATTTCTTTGACTTGGTTTTCTTAAACAATTGGTTTTTCTTAAACAATTGGTTTTCTTAAACAATTGGTTTTCTTAAACAATTCCAATTTGTTTCAACTAAGAAAAGAGCAGAAACTGAATGCATATGAAGGGCAGATTTTGCTTAAAATTTATAAATTTTAAGGGAAAATAAGAATTTTTTTTAGTATTAGCGAGTAATCTATAATATAAATCTCACCTATCTGCTTGTATGTATGTATGTATGCATGTATGTCTCACAAAAACTTCCGACGGATTTTCAAGAAATTGGTATCATTTTGAAGCCCGACCCTTCGGATGGCATATCAAAAAATTGGCCAAAAACATTAATTCCTTCACCCTCAACTGGGTACTTTTCTACAGTGAGGGGGTCGCTTTTTTTGCCGATATTTTCGAAAGTCATCGCCTCTTTTCAATTGTCTAGCCTTAATTTAAACGTACATCACTTCTGGTTTGACAATGGACACAATAGCTAATACGTCACTTTTTTTTTTTCACTTTCTTTTCCTCCTTCGTGGTATGGGTTCGAGCATGCCTACTACTACTTTTTTTTTTTGCTCAACCACCACCCTTACACACACCTCCACTTTCTTTTCCGCCTTCGCGTCATGGGTTCGAGCCTGCCTGCCTACTACAACTGTTTTTGGGGGGGCTCAACACATACCTACAAACACACGTGGCACCTAGGCTATTCACACATAAAGGATCAAATTGTTATGTGGAGATATGGTTAAAGTGAGCAAACTCCATTGAGGTAGAATTATCTCCCCTTTTTTTAACTTTTATGGGAGTTCTCGCGTCTTCAAATGAGAATGGCATGAGAGATAGGCCAGAGGCATCGGTTTTACAACAGCCACAGACTGGATGATAAAAGCAAATGAAAAAATATCAAACTTCAGTTGAATTATAAGGAATACGTTTAGAAGAATCATTTTCCAGCTTACAATTTAAAAGGCAATACATAACAGCACGCAAAGACAGTCGGGTTAATGATTTGTATCATGTTGCAATATTTTTTTATATGATGAGAGTATGGTCAAAGAAATTTGATAGGTTCTACTTAGAAACACAGCGATAGGAACTGACCAATCAAATAGAGCCATGTTCTGCTAGCAACCAATCAAATAGAGCCATGTTCTGCTAGCAACCAATCAAATAGAGCCATGTTCTGCTAGCAACCCCTCCAAAAGTGGAATCGTTCCATAAAAATATTGGATCTTTTAGAATTTCCGCACATAATTTTTTTGTGCCCACACGGTAAAGAATTTTGCTCTTTGTCTGCAAATTTTTAAAGTTCAAGACTAATACAGATTAGCAACCCACTGAAAACTCCTTTTCATCTTTAGGACTTACACAGAGATGGATAGGTCTTGGAAAGAAACTCTGCTCATGGAAGTTCTTTTACCTCTAGGTACACAAAAGAAAAGAATTTTTACATTGATTGCAGCTAGGCGAGTTTTTACTTTTATGAATTTTTTACAGGCGGGAAGCAGAGATTGAAGCTCAGCTGAACATCTATTATGAAAATAACAATAGAGTAGAGAAAAACTAATAACGTTTATTCTGTGAAAAAGAGGCTGCAAGGATGAGAAGAAAATATCCTCAACATAAATTTCAAAGTGGATTTCTTTGTACTTTGTCAAGATAAAAACAAAACATTTTTTGTACTTTGTCAAGATAAAAACAAAACATTTTTTGTACTTTGTCAAGATAAAAACAAAACATTTTTTGTACTTTGTCAAGATAAAAACAAAACATTTTTTTGTACTTTGTCAAGATAAAAACAAAACATTTTTGTACTTTGTCAAGATAAAAACAAAACATTTTTTGTACTTTGTCAAGATAAAAACAAAACATTTTTTGTACTTTGTCAAGATAGAAACAAAACATTTTTTGTACTTTGTCAAGATAGAAACAAAACATTTTTTGTACTTTGTCAAGATAGAAACAAAACATTTTTTGTACTTTGTCAAGATAGAAACAAAACATTTTTTGTACTTTGTCAAGATAGAAACAAAACATTTTTTGTACTTTGTCAAGATAGAAACAAAACATTTTTTGTACTTTGTCAAGATAGAAACAAAACATTTTTTGTACTTTGTCAAGATAGAAACAAAACATTTTTTGTACTTTGTCAAGATAGAAACAAAACATTTTTTGTACTTTGTCAAGATAGAAACAAAACATTTTTTGTACTTTGTCAAGATAGAAACAAAACATTTTTTGTACTTTGTCAAGATAGAAACAAAACATTTTTTGTACTTTGTCAAGATAGAAACAAAACATTTTTTGTACTTTGTCAAGATAGAAACAAAACATTTTTTGTACTTTGTCAAGATAGAAACAAAACATTTTTTGTACTTTGTCAAGATAGAAACAAAACATTTTTTGTACTTTGTCAAGATAGAAACAAAACATTTTTTGTACTTTGTCAAGATAGAAACAAAACATTTTTTGTACTTTGTCAAGATAGAAACAAAACATTTTTTTTGTTTGAAACTCAAAACTAAAAATGAGGTTGTTTTTTTTTCCTTTTGTTAATAAAAATGAGTGATTCGGTTTTCAATGTCATTTTTTTTTTTTTCGTTTGCATATAATAAAACAAACTTGTACGGTAGATGCCTCCAAATACGGCCCACTAAAGTCTTTAATGTGGCTATAAATATAATATATATAATATAAAGCTGATTTTGTCATTGTATTTTTTACCACCAAACTTTTCAATCTGTTTACATATAATCACCTTAAAAAATAAAACTAATGATCAAAACAATAGAAAACATCTATGTCGTTTTTTTTTTTTTGATGTGTGTACCTTTAGAAATTAAGCAATATGCCTCCTCTCGTGTACCTTTAGAAATTAAGCAATATGCCTCCTCTCGTGTACCTTTAGAAATTAAGCAATATGCCTCCCCCCACCCTCGAAAACTTTGGAGATCCCTGTTTTAGAGGAATGAACCATAATTTAATAAATTACGAAAGCAATCCTGTCAAGGTGGGAAAAAAATGACATTTCTTTGTTGATAAAAAATGATTTGGTTTTCTATTACCCCTTTCTCCGTTTGCATATGACAAAAAAAAAAAAAAAAACTTGTAGAGAAATGCAAACACAAAAGAACCCTCCCCCCAAAAAAAACAAAAATGTATACAATTTTTGTTTACAAGTTAGCAACTTTTAACTGATCCGAATAAGAATTCGATTACGTTGAAGAAAATAGGAAGAATACAAATTCATTTGCACATGTATTATGCATTATGCATCGTTTTGTGTGAAAGACCAGTAGTTTTAACTGATCGATTGTTGTGGAAATTGGTTCGAAGTGGTTTCTTGTTCAGGTGGTTAGCTATGAAAAATCTCACTCCATTCAAGAAATTTTTAGCATGAGAATCAACTGTAGAGAGGTAGAGAGCAACAAGTTCTTCCAAGGTAACAGGTTGGTCCCTCCACACTTACTGAGAAGATCCAAATTATCTTGATGGCACCACAACCCGAGCATTCCACATTTCTAAATAAAACATTCTTTTTCTCTATTAATGACATCAATGCCAATGTATTTCAGCAAATCTTGGAACCATACTATTGCCATATATCTTGGAACCATACTATTGCCATATATCTTAACTTCATATTGCAAGTCTGTTTAATCATTCCCTGTTGTTGTGCTGCAATAGTTTCAGGTTTGCTTTGGCTAAAGACCAGGTCTCACACGGAACCTTGCAGTGTGAAAATAAACATGACTACAGGTCTTGTACATATTATAGTCCAACAAACTTGTAAAGGAATGTATTACAATCCAATAAATTAGAAATGCAATCCATAAAAAATGTATACGTTTTTTTGTTTTTTTTTACAAGTCAGCATCTTATACCTAATCTCTAAAGACTTCAATTCTTGTGAAGAGGAAGGATGCAAATCCATCATTGTAAGCCTTATTTGTGTTGCACACGTGTATGCAACATTTTGTGTGAAAAGACAGCAGTTTTAACAGATTCATGGCCATGAAAATCGGGTCGAGCATAGTTGTCACACTGCCCGCATAAGTAACGGATCAAACAGGTCTGTTGTCATGGTAACTTTGTCAACTGTGTTTACGCACACAATATTTTAGCTTGAATGATAATCTTCATTAAAATAATACTTGGAAAATTTACTATAAATTTACAAATACATTTAATTCGATGGAATAATACCTTCCTTCAGTGTTTGTCTATAGATATCATATTATCTATATCTATAGATATTATATCATGTCATCAGCCAATTCCTGCCAGAAGTGAAGACGGTGACTTGGAAGATGGAAAAGATCCCAAACAAAAAAAAACGTCCATTTTATTTAATGAAATATGTTTATGGTATTATCATCTAAAATCCCCCCCTCCCAATTATAAAAACAAAAAAACAATTAGTTTTTTACATGTCATGAGTAAGTTTCTTGAATCTATGTTAAATAGAGAAATTGTCAACCACCTCAGCAAAACCAACCTACTCAGTGACAAGCAATATGGTTTCCATTCTGCAAAATCTACAGCTGATGTACTGACTGTAATTTCACATATGATCAGTGAATCTATCGACGAGAGTCTCCTCTCAAGAGCAATATCTCTTGGCATATCAAAGGCATTTGATAGGGTTTGGCATAAAGGTCTACTACTACAAAGATTTTCAACTACAGAATATCTGGAAATGATTTGCAAAACCATCAAATCTTTTCTCTCCGATAGGCTTTTACAAGTAGTCATCGATGGGCAGAAGTCCAAAGCTCAAAGTATGAATGCTGGCGTACTTCAAGGATTCATCCAAGGACCCAACTAGCTTCCTTATCTTCTTTAATGATCTCTCAAATTACATTCTAAGTTCATTCATCGACATATACGCAGACAACACTACCATCTATGGCAACACTTCAAAGGATAACAACAACCAAGATCTCTGAGTCTCTCTTCTCCGACCTTTAGCATATAGTGCAATGGGGCAAAAGGTGGCTGGTTAAGTTTAATGCATCAAAAACCATGTTTTTATCTTTTCATTCTAAACGCTCCGATTCCCTCTTGGCCCCAATTGATATGAATGGCTCTCATCTAAAAGAAGGTCCATGCTTTGACAAGCTTCTGGGTCCGAAATGGAATATTTGCATCAAATCTGTTGCCAAGGGTGCTGGTGAAATGGTTACATCATTCTACATCTATAGAAGGCATCTAACCTCGACACAATCCTCTACCTGAAGAGCCAGATACAACTCAAAACGGAAAACTGTTGCCACATCTGAGCTGGAGCTGATCAAGGTACTCTATCCTGTCTTGACAAAGCTCAAAACCAGCTTCGACATCTAGTGGGAGGGGGGGTTCTCTTCCTTGCAAAATCTTTCTTACAGTCTGTCTCTGCTCTATTGTTATTTTCATAGTAAGTACTCGTCTGAGTTTCAATCTCTGGTCCTCATTTGCCAAACTTTCACAAAAAATATCCATCTAGCTACAACCAATTAACTATTTCCCTTACTTCCTATCTGTGCCTAAATTAAAATTCAAATTTCATGAACAAAGCTTCTTCTCTAGAACTTCTCGCCTGTGAAACTGTTCCGCTGGTCTGCTTTCCAGCTGACTACAATATGGTTGTCTTCAAGTCTAATGTAAACAAGTTCTTGTTGAGCTGTCCCCTTAAATAATCAAATTCTACCTTATCTCCATAGCTAACATTTACTACACTGTTGTCCTTGCAAGCTCTGCGCACTCATTAATCCTTATCCTCAAGTGGCTTACAAGCCTTGATATGTGATGATTCCCTTGTAAAAAAAAAAATGTTTTTAACTACGCACGTAAGTTGCTGCAAAAAAAGTTCATTATTCCTATTTACTTGCTCTATTCTAACTTGCTCTTTTCTAACTCTGTACTTGTGGGGAGCACAAGTACAGAGTTAGAAACAAAGTTTTTAACGTGAAGAGAATCCAGCTCCCAAAAAGAGGCACTCTGGATAGGAATAAAAATAAAAATTGTCTGAATCATGAAAGATCTCTTCCTCACTGACCGAGGACAGAAAGATGAAGCGTAGCATCAGAACAGATACTACACTGTGATCTTGGTTTGAAGTTCAATTTTGCAATTGATTCATTATCTATATATATAAAAGCGAAAATGTATGTATGTATGTGTGTATGTTTGTGTGTCTGCTAAAAACTTTCGACAGACACAACAAAAATTCACAAACTTGGTATCATATTGAAGCCCCATCCTTCGATCGAAAAATATCGAAAAATTGGCCAAAAACGTTCATTTTTTCACCCCGAAATCGACAATTTTCGACAGGGGGGTCAACAAAAACGGTCTTCTCGTGACGACGAGCGGTTCTACGCATGCGCCAGATGACGTCATGAGCTGATTTACTTTAAATAGTTGAAAAACTGAACGAATTTCATGTAGTCGCATTAGGTCAGTCGATTAGCGCGTTGGTTCATTAACTAAAAAGTTTTGGGTTCGAATCGTGATGTGAGATGTCTTTTTTTTTCGATTTTTTAAATTTAAATATTGAACCAGTGTTATTTAAGCCATTTTTCACGTAACGTTCGTTTTTCTGTTTTGTTTTTTTACTTCGCTTATCCACCCCCGACCACACACCCAAAAACACCCGGGTACTCACCGATTTTTTAAATTTTAATATCGAAACAGGCTTATTTAAGCCATTTTTCACGTGTTCGTTTTTCTGTTTTCGTCGTTCGTTTGCCTTACGTTAGTTTTTTTTGTGTTTTTTTTTCCCCGCTTAAGTGTTAACATTGTTTTCTTTTTTTACTTCACTTATAACAAACAAACCTACGTCGTCATCATCGTCGTAACGCTTGACGATTTCCGGGCGCACACCTGTCAATTTGGTTCTTACTTAAATAAATTCAAACATCTTTCACTTTCACTAACTCATTCTGGCTGGCCGATTTTATTTTCAAACTTCGCCTCAGTGCTACGGGTTCGATCCTACCCCCCTCCAGTTTCTTTTTTATTTAACACCACACACACCTCCAAACACCCGGGTACTGCCAGGTACCCTCACTAGTCATTTATAATTTTAGTAGTCAAAGAACATAAGAATTAATAGTTATAGATAGTGAAAAGTCGATAAATATTATAGGGTTCAGGAATGTGAGAAGGAGTTTCTTAGATGCTTAAATTTTCCTAGGCAATTCCGATGCACAGTTCCGCTAGTTCTTTATAACAAAATAATGATTTATATATTTATTATTTTTGCTTATTGTGTTATTTAAAAACTAGATTAAAACCACAAACTGTTAAAAACTTGTTACAAACATTCAAAATAATTGTCTCTAATTGGTCAATTTTTATGCAATTATTGCACAATGATTGACTTGAATACTTTGTATAATTTCACTAGAGTTTCATTTCCAAGTGCTAAATAGGCGAGACCCAGGTTGAGCAATTAATTCGATCACAGTTCAAGGATTAAAACAATTATTGATATTTATTTATTTATATGTTTATGGGAAAATATGTTTATTCAATTATGTTCCATCTTTTATTCGTACACCAAGCCTTTAATTTATGACGCTCAACGTAATTACAGAGCATATACAAATAAATGACAGAATTCTATATTCCAAATTTCAACATGTTGGCCATCTTATTGTTTAATTCTTTAAGTATGTTCACATGCACAATTCTTGACAAAACCCGTTTCGTAGTGCAGAATCATTCATGTAATTAGTACGTTATCTTTTTATTTATTCTGACCCTAACTCATCAGAAGAAAAAGCACTTGTCAACTTTAAAAGAAAATAAAGGAATATGAGCATGATTACAAAACTCAAAAATTGGAAGAGAAGTTGCAATTGTGTTTTCTTTTAGTTACGCCACCACGGACGAGTTTCTGATGTGTTAAGGGCAGAATAAATTAAAAAATTGATATTAAAAAATTATATGAATGATTCTGCACTACGAAACAGGTGCTGTCAAGAACTGAATATTTTAACTTGCTTAAAGAAATAAATGGTAAGATACACAACATCTTGAAATTTGCAATAGTGACTTCTTGTCATATATATATATATATATATATATATATATATATATATAAAGTGAGAATGTGCGTGTGTGTGTGCATGAGGACATTTCTTAACCTATATACTCAATAAATCTTTGATTTACATACTTGAATTTTGGTATATAGAGTATTCAGAAACGTGGAAAAATTTTAATCAGTTTTCATCCTGAAAAAAGGGGTTTCTAACAGATCAAAACCGAAAAATTGTTACTGGGGGGGGGGGGTCATTGGATTTTTTTCTGTTTGTCAACTGTTTCACAAGGTTTCAAAACACTTTCTAAAGATCTTGTCAAGCTGGCCAAATGGTCATCGTACTTGACTCACTGCCTTTAGGTTTTGGTTTCGGTCTCAGCTCGAATTATTTTTTTTCTTATTTACTTACAAGAAGTGAATGGTTAGGAAAAAAATATAATACTTGCATGCACATGTCTCAGTTTTGTTTCCATTTTTTTTTTACTTCGTTGTTTTTAAGGAATTTACCATTACGTTTAATACCGGGCCAGGTACATCGCGTATTTATTATATATATAATATAAAGCTGATTTTGTCATTGTATTTTTTACCACCAAGCTTTTCAATCTGTTTACATATAATCACCTTAAAAAAAAATGGAGAATCACATTTTTCTTTTTGGATGAATTAACATAAGTTTAAAATTAACATAAGTTTAAAGTAAAAATGATTCCATATTTATAAGATATTCTAGCGTTTTAGAGCAATTAACAAAAATATTTCATTTTTTATGGGTGATAAAATTTGTGCGTTTATTTTTATTTTGCACAGACTACTTTTTTTTAGCAATTAATACATAGTTCACAACTTAAGCATTATTTGGTATTTTTTTTTTTTTACAACTTAAGCATTATTTGGTATTTTTGTTGGAATTTGTGATTTTGCTGTGAAGGTTGGTTAGTGTAAAAAGGGTTAAGGTTGGCACATGTCAAACACAGTCGCTAGGGTTAGCAGTGACAACTGGGGTATCATTCAGTGCGTGTGAAAGAAAACGATGTTTGAGAAAAGATATTTTCTTGTTTGCATGCAGGTGCAGTCTAGCTTCCAATTTTGGACGAAGCAGACAAGCAGTTTGCCTTCCGATTTTGGACGAGATAAACATGTCAGAGGAGACGCGAAAATGCAAAGAAAATGCAAGAAAGCTTGATATCAACAATGAGATGGCTTCCTCCTCCCCCATTCACTAATAGACGAATAAAGAATCCATGTGAGAAAATCAGCATTATGTTTTTGTTAGATGTTCCTTTCCAGCATCGACCAGTGACGGGAAGAATTGTATCCCCAAAGAGAAGACCAAGATAAGAGAAAAAAGGTGACTTTATTGCAATATATATGCACATACTAGAGGAGACATGACACGTACATATACACACATAACAATAAGAGACATGCAATAATATTGATAATAATAAATAAGATAATAATAACCAAAACAGACATTCATGTCTGGAGATTATCAGTGGCATATTTCAATTCCTGTTACAAAAACACACTCATGGCAAATTTCTTTGGTTAAATTTGTGTTTTAACAAAAATACAACATTTTTACTCAAACAGTAGTGTCAAAAAATGTGACAAAATGCATATTGTCTTAAAAAGGGAAAGGCACAAAAATAACTTCCATATTTTTAGTCAGATTTTTTACATTTAAAAACATTCTTAGATCATCACACTATTTCTAAATTATTTCATATTTATTTATATATCTTTGCAATTATTGAGATATTATAAGCAATTTTAATTCTTTTTATGTGCTTTGCTAAAGAAATGCTTCACGGCATTAGCCTCTGTCCTCTTCAAACTCTTCAACAAATGCCGAGTCTTGCTTCCCTCACAGTTGAAAAATTGCCGCCATGGTACTAGTATTCATGAATTCTGATGAAAGAATTGATCGACTCATAATCGCATCAGTCTTTTCCCCTTCTTCACTAAAGTCTTTGATTCGTTAATCAATCAAGCACTAGAACACCATTTTGTAAACGCTAAGCTTCTTTCTGACCAACAGTATAAGTTTAAGAAACCCTGTTCTACTGAGGATATTTTAATCGTCATCTCTGGACACATATACTATGCACTGTATAAGGCAGGGGAGCTATATATATATATATATATATATATATATATATATATATATATATATATCCAAAGCCTTTTAGAAAGTTTGACATGAAGGGCTTCTCATGAAAATTTAATTTTATGGTATTTCTGGATGAATATTTAACATAACCAGATTTTTCCCAAACAAGAGAAAAATCCAAATTGCTCTCAATGACCGTACGTCTAAATAACATAATATTAAAGCAGATGTGCCACAGGGGTTTATCCTTGGACTTTATTATTGTTGATATTCATAAAGGATAAAATTGTATCAGAGATGGATATATTTGCTGATGACACTATGCTCTTTAGCAAACATGAATAAAAAACAAATGTACACATATTCAAGAGAATGGCAGGAACTTAAGGAAATGATCTCCAGACTGTAGTGGAATGGGACAGTAAATGGATGGTAACGTTTAATGCTACTAAGACTGAGCTTCTTTCCTTTAACAATTACAAGAAAAAAAACGTTCCAACAACCAATTGCCATGAAAAATAACACTTTACTTGAGAGCTCATTTCTTTTTAACTTTTTCGTTTAATATTGACAGGCAACATGAATTGAAACAAATACAGTGAGGATATTGCAAAGGCTGCAGCAAAGAAGTTGGCCACTTTCTACCATGCTAGAAAATCACAGCAGGGAGCATCCAATATCTTTATAAAGCTACCATTCAAATGGAGTTTTTCCTTTTCTGTGTAAACATTAATTGTAAATTTTTCAGATAAATAAACTATATATACAAGATCACAGTGTAGTATCTGTTCTGATACTACACTTCACCTTTTCAGTCCTCGGTCAGTGGAGGAAAAATCCTTCATGACTGAGGCAATTTTTTATTTTTGTTCCTGCTCAAAGTGCCCCTTTTTGGGGAGCTGAATTTCCTCACATTAAAAACAGACCTTGTATCTAACTATGGCCTCATGGGGAAGCAAGTAAATAGGAACACAACAAGCGGCAAAATTCTACCCCTTCACTGTATAGGTCCCTAGATTTCAGAAAGCTTTATACTCTAATAATTTTTCCCCTCCCGACTACAAGATTTTGGAATTCCCTCCCAGTAACCTACTTTCCTGACTGTAGCATTGACCAGATAGCCTTTTGTACATTAACTACGAACTAATACAAATTTTGTTTTAAAATCAAAATAAATCTTTACTTATTTCACAATTTTCAATCAACTATAAAAAAACAAAACAAATAAAAATATTAAAGATCCACTTCAGTAGTATATATCCCCTTCCCCTCTCAAAGTATATTTTTTTTTTTTTTTACATTTGGAAAAATATATGCAGACATTACACAGGTGTTTTACAGTAACTTGAAAATTTAAAAATAGCAATAAATTTCTAAATATTAAAACATTTTTAAAAAATCAGGAAAAATTTTTCAATCGTCTCATCGCTAATACAAATATAAGAAAGAGTGTTAACGCAATGTTATTAATAATATGGAGATATTCAGATTTAATATTTAAATTTTATTATTTTAATATTTTTGACGAGTACAAAAGCGTTGTGTTTTGATGCTACACTTTATTTTTTCTGCCCCCGTTCAATTAAAAACAAATCCTTCTAAACTAAAATGGAGCTTGATTTTTTACATTTAAAACTGATCTTGTGTCTCATTCTGTCCTCGTAAATAACATCTCGATTGTATGATATCATAAAAAGAATAAAATGTAAAAAAAAAGTGTTTTCAATAAATTTTTTTACTCATATGCAAGAAAAAAAAAATTTTTTTACTCATATGCAAGAAAAAAAAAATTTTTTTTACTCGTATGTAAAAAAAATTTTTTTACCCATATGCAAAAAAAAAAATTTTTTTTACCCATATGCAAAAAAAAATTTTTTTACCCATATGCAAAAAAAAAATTTTTTTTACCCATATGCAAAAAAAAAAAAAAAAAATTTTTAATTCGATTAACATTATTTTCTTATTTTAGAAATGAGTACAAATGAATAATACTTGATTTTTGCTTTTTTAGGAAGAATGTTGATAAAATTTTACCCTTTGCCCCCATGCTATCAATAAAAAAAAATTGAAATTTTATTTACTTTTTCGTGTGATTACACAACAACACACTGGAAATAACTGAAAAATAAAAACATTTTATACTTCAGGGTACTTCTACAGAATTTGAAACAAACCTTTTTATTACCCTAAATTAAATTTATGAGCAAAGTGCAAAGGTGTGAATCGCTGTCAATACAAAAGGTTCTAGCCCTCACCCACATACCTTACAAGGTCGACCAAGATGCACTTTGATGGACAACTTGATCGATTGGATGGGATTATCATCAAAAGTTGAGTTATTTTGGGCGATGGATAACCACCTGCATTGGAGAGCCGTAGTCGCCAATACTGTTAAGCAGCAGGGCCGCTGAGACTAAATTCTGTAGAAGCATCTACTACTGTGCCTGAACTTAAACGTAGATTCCATGAACAAAGTTTCTTTCTTAGAGTTGCACGCCTGTGGAACTCTCTTCCATTTGCCTGCTTTCCATCAGACTACAATTTGTTTGTCTTCAAGTCCAATGTAAACAAGTTCTTGATGAACCGTCCCCTTAAGTAATTCAATTTACAAAATTTCCACTACTCACAATTACTACGATATTATCTCATTGACTACTGTATACCCATCAACCCTTATCCTCGAATGGCCTCTGGGCCTTGATAAGTGGCAACTCCTATGAAAAAAAGTTGAAATGACATTTTCTTTCTTTGACATCATATAACTTCCCCAACTTCCCATGCATGAAAGGTAAAATGTGCTGAGAGTAGCAAATAGTGCCTCAGCATTCAGTTAAATAAATGTAACGCATGGTAATGTTACTGATAATGTGTGTGTATATAGATAATCTATATGTATATAAAAGTGAGTATGTGTGTGTGTGTGAGGACACTTCTCAACCTATATATTCAATAAATTTTTGATCTACAAAGTTGAACTTTGGTACATAGAGTATTCAGACGTGGAAAACTTTTTAATCGGTTTTCATCTGGAAAAAAGAGGTTGCTAAGGAGTCAAAATTGAAAAATTGATACGTAGGAGGGGGGGGTATCAGATTTTTATCTGATTGTCAACTGTTTCACGACTGTGCATGCGTGGTTGTAAAACATGACAGCTTCCTTACATTAAAAATAAGTAGGTTTGAAAACACTTTTTAAAGATTGTGTCAAGTTGGTCTAATGGTTATCATACTTGACTCACTGTCTTTAGGTTTTGGTTTCGATCCTGGTTCGGTTATTTTTTTTTTTTTTTTACTTACAAGAAGTTAAATTTTTAAAAAAACATAATACTCGCATGCACATGTCTCAGTTTCTTTCTGTTTTTTACTTTATTTTTTTTAAAGGAATTTAACATTACATTTAATAGTTATGATCTTTCTGTTTATACTAAATAAGAAATCTGCATTAATTAAAATATAATATTTATGCATATTTTATGACCGGACAATGCCAAGTGGCCTGCTAGTACTAAAAAAGGTTTAATGAGGTAAAAACGTGTAAAACATGTACATGTTATATATATGTATACATGTCTTATGCATATACATATTTTTATATATACATGTCTTATATATATACATGTTTTTATATATACATGTCTTATATATATACATGTTTTTATATATACATGTCTTATATATATACATGTTTTTATATATACATGTCTTATATATATATACATGCCTTATACATGTATATATATAAAACACGTATATGTATAAGACATGTATATGTAAAAAATATGTATAAGACATGTATGTTTTATAGATGTAAAAACATGTATAAAAATGTGTTTTATACATGTAAAAACATGTATATGTATAAAACATGTACAAGGTGTCTTCAATAATTTCCAGATGAGATGACTGACTAATTTTTAGGATTTCAGGTTCAAACGAACAGCTACAGCAGGAATCGGAATACACCCTACTAAAACCTGATTGTCACAGCTGGTTAATTTCAAAAATGCAACCTGGACACAAGGACATTTTAGAATGCAATAGAATTCTGTTTTCAACTTGGAAAAAATGCCACAGAAACATATGGAATGCTTCAGACTGCTTTTGGACCATCTTGTATGAATTGAGCATCAGTTTCTGAGTTGCATAAGAGATGCAAGGAAGGCAGTGAGTTTGTAAGACGAGTAAGGAAGTCAGAAGACCAGAGTTGATTGGCCAAATAAAGAATTTCAGGGCCGTGTGTGTCTATAGAGACAATAAATGCACAGTTTGATGTCAGTGTGGGAACTGCGGCCACAATTATTCACGAAGAACTGAAAATGCAGAAAATTTATTCAAAGTTTGTCCCAAGGGTGCTCCATGAATGCATTAGTCAACAACTCCATCCTTGTCAGAAACTATTTGACCAAGATGGGCATTAAGACAGTTCCTTATCCTCCCTATAATCCAGGCCTTGCTCCTTGTAACTTTTGGTTATTCCCTAAGCTCAAGGAAAACCTTAGAGACTATCGTCATGAGACAATTGAGGAGATGAAAGAGGTTGGGACTAGTCAGACAAGAGGACTTTCATGACAAATTATTTAATCAAGTAAAAATGCAATTTTTTACTTTATTACCAAATTACAAAAAAATTTTTTTTTTTTTCATCATATTTTCAAATTAAATTCAGTTTTTATGAGATTTTTGTTAATTAAATTGTTAGGTAATTTGGTAGAATAAAATTTAAATTTAATAATCAAGTAAAAAATGGAATTTTTACTTGATTAAATAATTCGAAATAAAAAAAATGATTTTTTTGTTTTAATTATTTTTATTATGTAATAATTTATACCATTTTTAAATAAGCATTTAAAAAAAAACAAAAAACATTGTTAATGACCGTTTTGGCAGAAAAAAATAAACATCTACTGATGTCAGCCCGCTGCTAGAAATTCGGAATAGGAGTATGTGAGCGAGAAAAAAATGAAAGTAGAATTTAGGGAGACATCTGCTACATGAGAACCCATTCCCCTCCCCTCATGCTTTCATTTACAAATGATGAATAGGTAGAAACTGACAAAAGGTGTTTTACTTACATAAAACCAACGCAGCAAACGGACCACACCTTATGAAAACATTGTGCTTTTCAAAAAAATACAAAACAATAATCGGAAAGTTGTGTGCTTATGCAAATGCATAGACCGTGCTATTTTTTTTTTTTTTTTAAATAAGATTTTCAAGTTAAATTCAAGTTTTATGGTGTTTTTTTTGTATGCTTGATTGATTTTTTAAAATGTGATTTTACGCAAAAACAACAATACTTACTTAATTTGTGTAGAAAATAGTAATATATCCAAAAATTACGAAAATTTGAGTAGAATATCTGCTATTGCGTTTTTAGTAAAAAAGAAAGAGAAAAGGTCTTGCCATCAGCTAAAACAAAACGTCAACCATTACAGTGACGAAAAGGGAGATAAATATGTCCCCTGTATTTGCAATCTTTAAGGTGTTCACATCTAGGGAATATGCAATTTTTCCCTAAAAACTATAATTTTCTACTCGATAAATTCTCGTAATTTTTTAATATATTACTATTTTCTACATAACAAGTAAGTACTGTTGTTTTTGCTTAAAGCAACATTTTTAAAAAATCGATCTGTCGACTATCTTAACAAACATCTTTATTTATTAAATTGTTAAGTGAAAATATAGAATAGTTGCAAAACATTCCCCCTCCCTATATTAAGAATGGCTTTCTAAATAGTAAAATTATTTCAGCACAGTAACTTATCGGCATAAGTACCGAAAGTTTTGTAACAGAAAAACAATCAGTAACGACAATTTTTAGAGAGGGGTTCAGCTTTGCTGGGGGTTTCTTTCCTCAGCTCCCAAATCAACAAAGTCTACACCATTCTTATAATTAACTTTTCCCTATTGATTGCAGTATGAAGCTAGTCCTGTACAGTTCTGGGAGGTCCACTCACTCAGGCTTTGCATTCTCTTTTTTTGAGAAGGGGATTAGGGTCAATGTCAAGATTTTTCAACTAAAAAAAAACTTTACAATTACGATTTTTACAGGTTTTCGGGGGGATGCTAAAAACGAATATATACTTTTAAGGTTCTGACATGAAGAAACTAATTTTTCAATAAGTGGAGATCCATAGAAATTTAACATTAAAACATAGCGTCAAAAATATGCGCGCTTGCACATACAGAAATGGCCATCACTGATAACTTAAGGAATTACATTGCTTAATATCTGGAAAACTACTCGTTTGCGGTAAATTTAAATGTTATATTAGTGGTAATTGTGAAGAAAGAGAGAGCCTGTTTCCTTCGTTCGACTATAGGTGGCGTTACTGTCTGTCCACCCAGTTACGGAAGCACAAAATGTATATAATGGCATCCTTGAAATAAAAATAAATGTTTTTGGGGTTTGTATTACTGTACATATAGATTCGAAAAAGTTGTCAAAAAACAAATATATAACAAATAAATGTTATCAAAGGCAAGAGAAGTTACTTTTCTACCAAACTGGATATATTTTTTGTGTTTTTATTCAATGTAACATATTTATTCAGCTCGCAAAACATACAGTGTTTACCGATGTATTGGAAAATTCAAGATTGCGTCTCACACCCTCTTTAACACCGTAAGTTTGGGAAAAGGTGTTATAAATAAAAAACTATACAAAATACTATTAAAAACCCGCGAATATATGTCAACCTATGTCACGGTAACATATATTGAGCGAGTTTTTAACAGTATTTTATCCGTTTTTTTTTATTTATAACACCTTTTCCCAAACTTACGGTGTTAAACAGAGAATCAGACGCCATCTTGAATGTTCCAATACATCGGTAAACACTTGTATGGTTTTTGAACTGAATAAACATGTTACATTGAATAAAAACACAAAAAATATATCCAGTTTAGTAGAAAAGTAACTTATCTTGCCTTTGATAACATTTATTTGTTATATATTTGTTTTTGACAACTTTTTCGAATCTATGTGTACAGTAATACAAACCCTGTTTTTGTTATATTTTGATTTTAAACCGTTTTTTTTTTTTTTGCTTTTTTTCAAACATATTTACGTTTTATTTTTGCAAACATTTACGTTTTGTTGCTTGTTTATTTTCAAACATTTACGTTTTTTTTTTTTACCTTTTTTTTTTTTTGCAAACATAAACTAAACATTTTTTAAATATTTTTCTTTTTAAAGAAGTTTGCTTATGCACTTATTGTACCGCGCTATTTTTTAATAGTAGTTTCAAGTAAGATTCAAGTTTTACAATATCCTTTTTCAAATATATATATATATATATATATATATACTCGCGGAAAAGGTAAAATAAGTGCAGAAAAATTATTTTTTTTATCATAAGAGCGTAAAAAATACTCGCGGAAAAAACGGTTGTACCCATAAATATGTCTAAAAGAAAAATATAGCAAAAACATTTAGTTTATGCTTACAAAAAAAAAAAAAAAAAAAAAAAAAAAAAAAAAAAAAAAAAAAAACGTAAATGTTTGAAAATAAACAAACAACAACAAGTGTTTGGAAAAACAAAAAAAAAAAACATGTTTAAAATTAAAATATAACACATTTATTTTTATTTCAAGGGTGCCATTATATACATTTTGTGCTTCCGTAACTGGGTGGACAGACAGTAACGCCACCTATAGTCGAACGGGGGAACCAGGCTCTCTTTCTTCATGACTACCAGTTTAATTTTACAAACCAAACCTGCTAAATCTAAAATGAAACTGTAGAGGTCCATTTTCCAAACATATTTCCGTTTTTTTTTTGTTTTTTGTTTTTTTGCAAACATTTACGTTTTGTTGCTGGTTTATTTTCAAACATTTACGTTTTTTTTTTTTTTGCAAGCATAAACTAAATAATTTTTTAAATATTTTTCTTTTTGAAAAGTTTGCTTATGCACTTATTGTACCGCGCTATTTTTTAATAGTAGTTTCAAGTAAGATTCAGGTTTTACAATATCCTTTTTCAAATATATATATATATATATATATAAATACTCGCGGAAACGGTAAAATAAGTGCAGAAAAATTAAGAAAAAAGGTGGGTGGGGGGTCCATAAAAAAAAAAGATAAAAGAAAAAAAAAAAAACGTTGATTTTTTTATTATTATAAGAGCGTAAAAAATACTCGCGGAAAAACGGTTGTACCCATAAATATGTTTAAAAGAAAAATATAGCAAAAACATTTAGTTTATGCTTGCAAAAAAATAAAATAAAATAAAAATTAAAAAAAAAACGTAAATGTTTAAAAATAAACCAGCAACAAAACGTAAATGTTTGGAAAAATAAAACTTAAATATGTTTGCAAAACAAAAACAAAAAAAAAATGTAAATATGTTTGCAAAAAAAAAAAAAAAAAAAAAAATGTTTCAAATTAAAATATAACAAAAACATTTTTTATTTCAAGGGTGCCATTATATACATTTTGTGCTTCCGTAACTGGGTGGACAGAAAGTAACGCCACCTATAGTCAAACGGAGGAAACAGGCTCTTTTTCTTCATTACTACCATATTAGTTTTCAGCATAACCAAAAGTTTTTAAAACTCGTCATTTTGAAGGTGGTTGTTAAGGTAGAAAGTAAAAAGTTACCAAAAAAGTTTTCAGGAAGACCAAAAACAAAACAAAAAGCATCAGTAAAATAAACCAAAATGCTGGTAGAAACCCAATAAATGTTTTGTTACAGTGATAGATTTATTATGTGGGTTTGGGTTTCTACCACCATTTTGATTTATTTCTTATTTTGAAGTGATTATCGAGTTTTCATAGAGATCGCGGCCATCTTTTCTTGTTCGCCGGCAACCTTACTCGTTTTTCGAATCAAATAAATATTTTACATTAAATAAAAACACTAAAAACTTATCCAGTTAGGTAGAAAAGTAATTTATCTTGCCTTTGATAACATTTATTTGTAATATATATATATATTTTTGACAACTTCTTCGAATGTATGTGTGCAGTCAGTAATACAAACCCAAGTTTTTTTGTTTTTGTTTTTTGAGTTGGAAAAAATCTTAACATTGATCGGGGTTAGTTTATTGCTAATCGCCTGGGGCGCCTCTACTGGGAAATGTTGACGGAACAGCTCAGGCATCTTTAGTAGGGTCAGAGTGCCACTCCTCGGGAACGCTGACTTTTCAATCCCACTTTCCGAGCCTTGTGTCACATTTTTCGGGATGGGAAATAACTTTAACGGCTTCCGTGTCTTGATGAATGAATTAATCAATGTAAACAAAAACATGCCATGCAACGCGTCGATGCGACTAACAGTGGCACTTGATATAACATTATTTTTTTTTAAAGTTATTATGACACCTAAAACTGTCGGATAAGATTATGAAAAAAAAAAATTTTAAGTTATAATTAATAAAAGAAAACAAAAACCAAAACGAAATGAATTCTGAAAGAGGAAATAAAAAAGACGGACTTACCTGCGGAGAAAAGCGATGAGAGTAACTTACAGCGACACCAAGTGACGAATGATGACAAATCTACAAGGAAGATAACTCTCAATCGATTTATTTGCTTTGCATATTTCCACTCCTAAAATTGTCTTTTCGAAACAGGCAATTTCATGTATAACTTTAAAATTACACAAATATTTAAGACTTCGTAACAATATGTGGTGCTTATGCTCTTATTGTACTGCGCTATGTTTTTTTATAATATTTTCAAGTTTTACGACATTTATTTTTTATTTACTTGTTAGGCGTATACGAGGGAAATGTTGTGCATTTCTCTCCTAATAATTACTTAAATAAACACAAGGCCACACGACATTGCTTTTAACAAAACAATAATAAAGGGTTTATTTAAAAAAAAAAAAAAAAATTGTATCTCAAACTGGAGAGAAAGAAAGAAAGTATAAATGTCTGTTTGAAGGTGTCGTCTGCCATCAGACTTGTGCCAGTTGGCACAGTTTAATATTCAAATTTAAAATCGTTAAATACAATTTAGGCGCGCAGTGCAATTGATTGTTTCGGCGCGTTAAAAAAATGAAAAATGACACCCACGCAAATTCCGGCGTGACCTTTATATACCAAAGGTGCGTACGTAGTTGAAAGCACCCCATGTGATGTCTTCCATCCAATGGAATTCCTCCTAGGACACATTTTAAAACTGATTTTCTAGAGCTCGTTTGGAGCCGATCAAATCAAATATAAACATGCACAAACACAAAATCTATCTCTTTAGTCTCTCAGCCTTTCGACCATTCTTTCGTCTCTTTAAACTCTTCCGACTCATTCAACGCTTTCTCATTAGGACTTACCACGCGTGCAAACATCAATTATTTCATTTCCACTGCTCCGCGCATTAATACTCTCTTTTAACAGACGAACATTAATATTGTCAATGTTACAAATTTGAACATTCAAATAACACAAAAAAGAGACTCTCCATCTTTCATATGAACTCAAAAAAAGGAACTCTGAAATATTGAGAACTATGTTTTAACTTGTTATTGTTTGTTATTTCTATTCCAGAAATAAACCTCCGTTTGTGTTGCATATAAGATTTCTTATTTTTATTTTTATTATTTGTGGAGGAAGCATGTTCCCAAAAAAAAGGCCAGGCGACCCCCACAAGTTGGTGACCCGACGCAGAAATCATATGCACAACGGAAGCTTATAAACTATTAAACAACCATGACTCAGCGGAAAAAGCGACAATTTTTTTTCGACCACAATTTCAAGCTCCACGTCATCGGAAAAAGTCAGTTGACAGTTTAAAGGCTTGGAAATCACTTTCGAGCGAAGAAAACAAACATGGAACCTTCCTGTGTTGAAAAACCTCTGGCAACGTTAATGGTAAATATACCATCATTTAATCCTACCAACATAAAGACCTGGTTTATCCAAATCCAGGCCCTTTTCGACGCAAAGCGGATAACGTCTCAACGAACCAAATACTGCTACTTGGTGGAAAAACTCCCGGCAGACGTCGTCAAAGAGGTGGCGGATTTATTGGAGAATGTGCCTGAAGACAACCCATATGACGAACTTAAGAAGGCCATCTTACGACGGACAGGCTTTTCAAACGAAACAAGGTTACGCAATCTTTTCACCCAAGTAGAATTGGGAGATCGCACTCCGTCACAACTTTTGCGATACATGCGTACATTGCTAGGGGACAACAAAATGTCCGAAAATATAATGAGAAGTCTGTGGCTGGATAAACTTCCAGACACAACAGTACAAATCCTAGCACCCACAACGGAAGAGACAAATATTGAAAAACTCGCCGATATGGCAGATCGAATCCATGAAAATCTGAGGCACCGCAAAGTAAACTCAGCACAAGCACAGCAGAAACAGACGTGCGACGACGATATATCGGGACTAAAAATGACGGTCGAAAATCTCACTCGACAAGTGCAGGAATTAATACAAATAAACCATCGTTACTCATTTAATAAACGATCGGACTACCGAAAACGAAGTCTTAGTAGAGGTCAAAGCAACACACGGGAACGAGCGAACGAAATCTGTTTTTACCACAAAAAATTTGGCACACAAGCTCGGCGTTGCACTTATCCTTGTTATTTTAAAAACAAGAATCAGGGAAACGAATATTCCGGCCAGTAGAGACGACGACTGTCACTGGATTTTCCACTAAAGGTCGTCTATTTTTTATTCGTGATAATAATCATGGATATAATTTCTTAATAGACACTGGAGCTGAAATCAGCATGATACCACCTCTACGTAAACAAAAAGCTATTCCACAGCCTTACCACCTCCAAGCAGCTAATGGCACACAAATACCGACATACGGTGAAAAATATTTAGATGTCAATCTCGGCCTGCGCCGCACATTTCCGTGGATTTTTACCATAGCCAACATGACGACACCAATATTAGGAGCAGATTTCCTAGCACGGTTTAATCTATCGGTAGACATGACTAGTCGCACACTGACTGATAACCAAACAAAAATCGTAATTAAAGGTATCACCACAAGATACCAGTCTACTGGGATTAGTTCTGCCTTACCTGAAGAGACGTACATTCGTCAGCTGTTTCAAAAATACCCACAACTTACTCAGCCATTCAAAGTCACGGATAATATTAAACATAATGCAAAGCATTATATTAAAACGAATAGACAACCAGTCTACGCCACCCCCAGACGTCTGAAGCCGGATAAGTACAAGATCGCAAAAGACGAATTTCAACGTATGTTGCAACAAGGAATTATCCGACCTTCCAAAAGTGCGTGGTCATCTCCTCTACACATGGTACAGAAAGCAGACGCGACAACATGGCGTCCATGCGGCGATTTCAGGAGATTAAATGCACAAACTGTACTGGATAGATACCCTATCCCACACATTCACGATTTTGCAATCGGACTGCAAAATGCCACGGTATTTTCCAAAGTGGATTTAGTAAAAGCGTATTACCAAATACCGGTGGCGGATGAAGATATCCACAAAACAGCACTGACCACACCATTTGGACTTTACGAATTCGTCAGAATGCCATTCGGACTTAGGAACGCTTGTCGAACCTTCCAAAGGTTAATAGACAAGGTTTTTAGGGACCTTCCATTCGTATTCGCTTACGTGGATGATGTCCTAATTGCTAGTAGAAACCTCGACGAACATAAACAACACTTGGAACAAGTTTTTCAAAAACTGTCCCATTACGGTTTAAAAATAAACTTGGACAAATGTATTTTCAGTCAGCACGAAGTAAACTTCCTTGGACATTCAATTGATAAGGATGGTATATCACCATTACCCGAAAAAGTAAGCGCCATTACGGATTTTCCACAACCTACGTCTGTTAGACAAGTTCGTCGCTTCATAGGTATAATTAATTACTACAGACGATTTTTACCCAACTGTTCCACAATCCTTGCATCGTTAACATCATTGTTGAAGAACAAAACGAAAAACCAACAATTAAAACTGGACGGATCAGCTTTAAAAGCTTTCCATCAAGCTAAAACTGCCTTAGTCAATTTCACAAAATTTAATATTAAGGACAGCGAAGAATCGAGGCTTACACTTACAACAGACGCGTCAGACATAACTGTAGGAGCAGTTATACATCAACTGACAGGGGATACAATGACCCCTATATCGTTTTTCTCAGCCAAACTGAGCAAGACACAGACAAAGTACAGTACCTTTTCAAGGGAACTATTAGCAATTTATTTGTCAATTAAACATTTTAGACATCTGTTAGAAGGAAGAAACTTCTGTATTTACACTGACCATAAACCGTTAACATATGCACTGCATACGCATGTAGATAAATATGGTCCAAGAGAAATCAGACACCTTGATTATATTGCCCAATATTCCACAGACATCAGATACGTCAAGGGGCAAGAAAACATCGTGGCGGACGCATTATCACGAGCTGCAATAACTTCACTAAATTCCAGTTCGTTAACTATGGAATTAATTGCACAAGAACAAAAGACGGACAAGACACTCACTGACGTACAACAGAAAACGTCTTTGCAACTGAAGGAAATGCCCGTACCTTTTAGTGTAAGAACACTTTATTGTGATACAGCAAAAGAACAACCGCGTTCATACATACCGCCAAGCATCAGACGACATGTTTTTCTACATTTTCACAATATGTCGCATCCAGGCAAACAAGCCACCGTAAAAATAATAACAGACCGCTTTGTTTGGCCGAATATGAATGCAGATATTCGAAATTGGACCAAGACGTGTGTATCCTGTCAGAAAAATAAAATACACAGGCACACGAAGTCACCGCTGGGCACTTTCAGTGCGCCTGATGCCAGGTTCACCAATATCCATGTTGACTTGGTGGGGCCATTACCGCCCTCAAAAGGACACACCCACATTCTCACCATAGTCGACAGGTTCAGCAGATGGCCAACAGCCATACCCGTGAAAGACACATCGGCAGCGACAGTAGCTGGAACAATACTAAAAGACTGGATAGCAATTTTTGGAGTACCATCAATACTCACAACGGACAGAGGTTCGCAATTTCAATCGAAACTCTTCGCAGAGTTCAACCAATTGTTGGGAACAACCCACATAAAGACTACTGCTTATCACCCTTGCTCAAACGGCCTCGTCGAACGCTTTCACAGACAGCTAAAAACTTCTTTGGCCACGAGTCTTAACAACGCGGACTGGTCAGATAATTTACCATTAATCCTATTAATGATCCGAAACACAATAAAAGAAGACTTACAAAGCACACCAGCAGAGCTAGTTTTCGGATCCGTAGTCACACTACCTGGACAGTATTTTAATGCATACACAGATATTTCACCCACGGCTACATTTGTGACGGAATTAAAGAACAAAATGTCTTCTCTCAAATTTACCCCCACCAGGAGGGCTGACAAACAAACATATATACCGAACGACCTTCACACATGCAAATTTGTGTTTATCAGGAATGATACGGTCAAAAAGCAATTTTGTCCAAATTACACTGGACCATACCAAGTTTTGGACAGAAGTGAAAAATATTTTACTGTCCAACTGAAAGACAGGAAAGACAACATCGCGATCGACCGAATTAAACCAGCATACATTGAGGAATACCCTCAGACAATTTCCCCACCAGAACAAATTCCCTTAGAACATGGGAGACCAGCAGAAAATGACGAGGACACCAAACCCACGACAAAAACGGGTAGGAAAGTCCACTGGCCGAAACATTTCAAGGAATACATTACATATTGAAAAAAAATAATTTTTTTTTTCCAATCTGGGGGTAGTATTTGTGCCAGTTGGCACAGTTTAATATTCAAATTTAAAATCGTTAAATACAATTTAGGCGCGCAGTGCAATTGATTGTTTCGGCGCGTTAAAAAAATGAAAAATGACACCCACGCAAATTCCGGCGTGACCTTTATATACCAAAGGTGCGTACGTAGTTGAAAGCACCCCATGTGATGTCTTCCATCCAATGGAATTCCTCCTAGGACACATTTTAAAACTGATTTTCTAGAGCTCGTTTGGAGCCGATCAAATCAAATATAAACATGCACAAACACAAAATCTATCTCTTTAGTCTCTCAGCCTTTCGACCATTCTTTCGTCTCTTTAAACTCTTCCGACTCATTCAACGCTTTCTCATTAGGACTTACCACGCGTGCAAACATCAATTATTTCATTTCCACTGCTCCGCGCATTAATACTCTCTTTTAACAGACGAACATTAATATTGTCAATGTTACAAATTTGAACATTCAAAGAACACAAAAAAGAGACTCTCCATCTTTCATATGAACTCAAAAAAAGGAACTCTGAAATATTGAGAACTATGTTTTAACTTGTTATTGTTTGTTATTTCTATTCCAGAAATAAACCTCCGTTTGTATTGCATATAAGATTTCTTATTTTTATTTTTATTATTTGTGGAGGAAGCATGTTCCCAAAAAAAGGCCAGGCGACCCCCACAGACTGCAGTCGTCAACAAGTAGCAGTGGGAGGGGTGAGTGAGAGAGGTCTGTATAGGTCGCTTGCTGGCGTCTGTCTGGCGATTGCAGCTGAGATCCCAAAGGGCTAAAAATAGTCCTTAAGGGGAAAGCTCAAATCAATGCGCCCTGCCAACCGATTGGTCAGTGTGGCTGAATCACTTTGGCACCGGGCATTGATCCGCTTATAGTAAATAGTTTTTTAACTGCTACAGGCGAAAGTACGAAATACCCCCCCCCATGTTAAAATGTCTTTCTAAATAATAACGTTATTATTTCAGTGCGGTACAATAAGTGCATAAATACTCACGGTATAAATATTCATAAAGATTTAATTAAATATTGATTGTCAGGTTCTCCTGTAAGAGACGTCTCCCTGAACTATTTTCGTTTTTTCTCACTCAAATGTTCCTATTCTGAATTCGTAGCAGCGGACCGCCGGACAGATATCAGTAGACTTTTACCCCACCAAAACGTTCATTAATAATGTTTTTGTTTATTTATTTATTTTTTATGTTTAACATATTTCAAAATTATTCCACAAAAAAAAATAATTAAATTAAAACAAAAATCTTTTTTTTCTATTTCGAATTTATTAATCAAGTAAAAATGCATTTTTTTTACTTGGTTAATACATTTAAAAGTTATTTTCTCCATAGTATTTTCTAGTTAAATTCATTTTTTTTTTTTTTTTTTTTTTTGTTTTTTTTGGGGTTTTTTTTTCATATTTTGGTTTATTGAATCATTAGGTAATTTGCTAAAATAACTTTTTAAATTTAATAATCAAGTAAAAATTGAAATTTTTACTTAATTAAATAATTCGAAACAAGAAAAATGATTTTTGTTTTAATTATTTTTACTGTGCAATAATTTATATCAGTTTGAGATGAATTAAACATTTAAAAAAAGTGTTAATGACTGCTTTGGTAAACCAAACAAAACAAAGTTACTGATGTCGGCCTGCTGCTACGAATTCGGAATAGGGGCATTTTTTTTTTTTTTTTTTTTTTTACATAGGCATCACCACATTATCAAGGCCCAGAGATCACTAAGGATTAAGAGTATACTGTAGTCAATTGGCCAATATATTAATGGTTAGTAAGGGAAATTTGGTAAATTTGTTAACTTAAGTGGAATGGCTCATCAAGAACTTGTTTACATTGGACTTGAAGACAATCAGATTGTAGTCAGCTGGAAAGTAGGAAAACAGAAGACAGTTCCACAGGCGTGCACTTCTAAGAAAGAAGCTTTGTTCATGGAATCTACGTTTAGGTTTAGCCACAGATAAAGAGTGGGGGGGGAGTATTGATAGTGCTTTCAGCTAGATGAGTGTTTCTTGTGAAAGTTTGGTGAGAGGAAACCATAGATTGAAATTCAGTCGGGCACTTGCCATGAAAATAACGATAAAGCAGAGACAAACTCGCAACATCTCTTCTGTGAGATAGAAGCTGCAGAGAAGAGAAAAAGACATCTACGAGGCTACAAAGTCTATTTTGAACTCCATCAAGGCAGAACAAGTCTTTTCTAGCAGCTACTGCCCAGATGGGGCAATAGTACTCCATCACTCAAATATCAATTACTAACTCACATTTTTGTATACAGAAAAAACAAACAAACAAAAAAAAAACATTTAGCGTTTCAACATTTTTGCTACGTTCAGCTTTATCCACTGATTGTTGGTCGAGCCCAAGCCATGATTGACGGTAATCCCGAGGATCAGGATCAATTTCTGCAAGAGTAACATTTTTTTTCATTTTCGCTTTTTTTTTTTTTTTTTTTTTTTTTTTTACTTTTTGGAGTGGATTGCTGTACTAAGAATATAAGAAACATGCATTTTCTCTTTTTATTAGAATTTTCCATTACACCAAATTGAGCTACAGCAACGCGTGGCAGGGTACAGCTAGTAATATATAAAGAGACAGGGGGTTACTTCGAGGCGGCAAAATGTAAAATTGAAAACCTTATTTCCTTTTTTATCAGATTTGGCAACTATCGGTTATTTTTAGTTCAGCTTGGTTTAATCATGTGGATTTTTAGCAGGATGGAGCCATGTGCCACGTAGTCTGCAATACAATTAATCAACTAGGAGAAACATTAAATGAACAAATAATTTCATGAATGAACCTAACAATTCGTCAGTTCGTTTGTGCGATTAAACCATATTATATTATTTGCTTTGATTATATGTAATATAGTCTCATGTCCTTGCTGATAAACAAATCTAATCTATAAACGCCTATATGTCTGTGTTTCTGTCGGTTTGTCTGTCTGTCTGTTTGTCTGTCTCCATATTTTCATGCTCTATATCCTCCCAAACTAAAAGTCGGAGAGCGACGTTAGAGTCTTTATGGACCGTTCTTTTATGAATCTTTAGCCGGTTAAACTAGTTTTAAGAGGTGAAAATTGGGTAAAAATTGTAAAAATCGTATTTTGTGCATTCATGTGATTTATTTTAAATTTTTATTCAGTTCATCTACGTGTCACACTGGTACAGTGTTAACGTCAACAATTTTTATTCTAGCTGATGGCACCCTAGGGAGTAAAAAAAATAAAACAATTGTCCATTTATTATTAATTATAAAGTTGTAAAATTTATTACTTGATTCTCTTATGACCTTGAATCAAATCGTAATAAAACAATTACTTATTTATTACTTAAATAATAATATTCTTGAAATATGTAGTGTTCTTGGCTTTAATGGCGTCACTAAATTGAAATATTATATGAGATCGGAAGAAAGACCATAAGTAACACTTGACTAGTAAATAGGCAGACAAAAAGGCCTTTCGTACATTTTTTTATAACAAAATGTAATAACTATCCATTACTTTTTGTTCGACATGAGAGAGTGTGTCGTACATTCGCATTTGAACACTTGAAATTGCATTATGGTCTTTCATTATAGATTGATTTTTTAGATAAATCTTGTAGGCAACGTTTTGTTTTTTTGCAGACTTGTTTTTCGCGCCAAACTGAAAGTAGGCGAAATATGAAATATGAGTTCTTGTAAAGATTTCACCACAACTAAACATGTCGAATTGTATTGGATTATATCCGATTATTACATCCGATTTATATTTTTCCGCCTAATTCAGATGCAGAAAGGCATTGAAGAACTCAGTACCTCTACAAGTATTCCCTATAATGGAATCTTCTATTAATGTTCCCTTTTGAAAACATATTTTGTCTTTATCGTACTTTCAACTTTATTGCGATAATTAAATCATGGTTCTTCAAGTTTAAACTCCCTTCTTTCCTCAGATAAGAAAGATTGATATTTTTCACTCGCTTAGGAAACATGGACTGTTATTTCTCTCTCATTAGGTAACATTACTTAATGATGCTCCAATAACCCCCGTCTTTATTTAAGTAGTATACTTAATATATACTATTACTGCAAGCTTGCCTGTATTGAAAATACTTGCTTCTTGCTGGCAAATCAAACAATCTAATATAGTTAGCCTTATGTTCAAGTACATTCGAAATATAATACAGTGCAAAGAAACAGTCACTCATGAAAACGAACATCCTAAAGTAAAACCTTGAATAATTATTTAAACTCGAATGTAAATTAATATTAAGCCGACTTTACAAATTGATAATAGTTAATTATTGGATTTTAATTAATTATAAGATGAAACTTTAATGATTCAAACTAGATAGATAACGACAAACTTCCACCCATTAATATGGGAGGGGAGATTATCATCAAAAGTGTCCTGAATTGTTAACTTCGCACCGGACTTACTACTTAGATATAAATAAGTCACTTGTACCCATTCCCCCTCCTCCCCCCCCTCTTTTTTCTTTTTTTTTTTTTAAATGAAGAGTAGATAATACAGTGGATGTGTTATCAGCAGCTCCAGTAACTCTCGCTTCTCCTATTTTGTCATTCAGTCTTCATTCAATGAGTGATTTTTCTGACAAAGGGTGAAGAAAAAGCTGCTTAAAGGTCGGTAGTACTTGGTGACCAGTAGTCTGAGATGTCGGAAATTTTTCTGTCTCTGTCTGTCCTTGTAGCCATGTCACTAGTAAGGGTGCTGGAGGTAAACGTTTTGTCTGGGCTGACGTTATCCGCCTGATAGCCAAGGACCCGAACCTTGGATTAACCACTAAGGAGGCTGTCCTATCAGCAGGCGCAAAGTACTGGGACTGCTGTATTGCCATTTGGTGAGTGGATCTGGACCATGCAGTAGTCTCTGGTGGGGCCTCTCGATGCCATACTAGTGGGTAATTGTTATGGCTTTACCTTTTCGTGTGCTACAAAAAAAAAAAATTTCCTGTCTTTTTCTCTCTTACTTTCCCTCTCTGTACTGCTCTAACCAAGTATGCCGACCTATTCCACAAATCCCAAAAACCTCAACATGAAATATCTCCAGAATAAAAACTCGATTAAACCTAGAACCCCATCTTCCAACCTAGACCCCTACTACCAGGTCTCCTTCTCCAATATCAGGGGTCTACGTTCCAACCTTCCAGAGGTTGAAACCCAATTACAGGAGACGAAACCGGACATATTATTTCTAAGTGAAACTGGAATAGGGCCGACCACTTCCCTAGATGAGTTCATAATTAATGGATACTCCAATTTAACAGCTAAATCTGACACCCAAGATCGCCATGGGCATGGAATATGTGCCTACATTAAGGATGGCTTCCCGTTTGACAGGGATATCTCTAGAGAAGATCCTAATTTACCCTATATGTGCTTCAGGGTTGCACTTGCTAACACCACTGCATTTATATTTGCCCTCTATAGGCCCCACAACAGCGGAGTTACTATCTTTAAGAGCATATCTGAGAAAATAGATCACATACTGTCTTCACATCCCTCGGCTAACATCCACATCTGTGGTGACTTCAACGTCCATAACGTGGAATGGCTGACCCATTCAAATAAGACAGACGATGAGGGGAGGTTTTGTCATGACTTTGCCATTGCTTATGACCTCACTCAGATTGTTCGCGAACCCACCCGTGTGCCCGATACACCCGATCAATATGCAAGCCTCTTAGACCTTTTTCTCTCAACTTCCCCTGAGCTATGTTCATGTTCCGTTCATTCTCCTCTAGGATCCTCCGACCACTCCGTCGTATTAGTTAAGATAAAAACGAAATGTAAGAAGCCTCCAGACGTACCCCTCAATCGTACTGTATACCGATACTCTATGGCTGACTGGGATAGCTTCCATACATTCATATCTGATTTACCTCTGCACTCCATGTTTAAAAAGGAAGTGTCCTCTATAGTATCAGATCTGACCGAATGGTTAATTGTAGGCATAGACCAATTCATGCCATCTAAAAAATTCCAACAAAAACCTAACAGCCAGACATGCTTCTCCCTAGAATGTGCTGCTGCTATCACGCACAGAAATCACTTTTTCCATAACTACCAACGTAATAGATGCACTGAGACTAAAGCTGCTTTCAGGTCTGCCAGCAACCACTGTAAAAGAGTAATAAAAAATGCAAGAGAGCTATATGCCCAGTCTGTTAAATCCAAAGTAGCTGATCAGCGTCTTGGATCCCACCAGTTTTGGCAAATAACAAATAGGATCCTGAACAGAAGTGTGCATTCTATCCCAACCATTATCAGGTCATCTCGTCAGCGTCAGACAAGGCCAAACTATTTGCAAAGAACTTTGCAGCTAATTCTACCCTATGCGACGAAGGCCATCAACTCCCTATATTTCCTCCTATAACACAGAACAAGCTAGGTAACATACAAATATCCGTGCATGAGGTCGCCAAGCTAATAAAAAACCTAGATTCCAGTAAAGTAACTGGCCCTGATGGCATCCCAATTATAGTGTTAAAAAAGCTTCAACCAGAACTTGCTCCCATACTTACGAAACTATTTAAGCGCTGCCTTAAGGAGAAGTGCTTTCCGACCCCCTGGAAGACCTCATTAGTTTGCCCTGTATTTAAGAATTCAGGTGATAAGTACTCTCCCTCTCAGTACAGACCAATAAGTCTCCTGTGTGTTATGAGGAAGTTGCTGGAATCCATATTAAATAGAGAAATAGTCAACCACCTCAGCAGAAATAACCTTCTTAGTGACACACAATATGGTTTCCGCTCTGCAAGATCTACCGCAGATGTGCTGACGGTTATATCCCACAGGATTAGTGAATCTCTTGACAAAGGCTTCCTTTCTAGGGCAATTGCTCTTGACATATCAAAGGCCTTCGACAAGGTATGGCATAAGGGTCTACTTCACAAGATTTCCAGCTACGGTATTACTGGAAATGTTTTCTCAATCATTAAATCATTTCTCTCCGATAGGTTCATAAGAGTAGTGGTAGATGGACAAAAATCGGAGGCCTGCAATATAAATGCTGGAGTCCCTCAGGGGTCAATCCTGGGCCCAACTCTCTTCCTGATCTACATCAATGACCTCCCTAAACACATACTTAAATCATTTGTTGACATCTATGCTGATGACACGACCATCTACGGCAACACATCAAAGGCTGTAAATGACGAAGTTCTCTCTGATTCTCTCTCCTCTGATCTCGAGCGCGTGGTTCAGTGGGGGAAGACGTGGCTAGTTACCTTTAATGCATCCAAAACCAAACTCCTATCTTTACATCATCAACGCTCTGATCCCCATCTGGCATCAATTGTGATGGATGGCTCTCGTCTGGGTGAGGCCCCGTGTTTTGACAAGCTTCTGGGTTTGACCTTTACTCCTGATCTGAAATGGAACACGTACATCAAAACTCTTGCCAAGGCCACTGGAAAAATAGTGGGATCTTTCTATCGATCCAGTAGATATCTCACTGCTGATGCAATTCTCTATCTATATAAGAGCCAAGTACATCCAAGGATGGAATACTGTTGCCATATCTGGGCAGGAGCTGCCAAAAACAGCCTATCATGCCTTGACAGAGTACAAAATAGACTTTGTGGTTTAGTGGGGGATGCCCTTTTCTCTACCCTGCAACCTCTCTCCCACAGAAGAGACGTTGCGAGCCTATCCTTGTTTTATCATTATTTTCATGGCAGGTGCTCGTCTGAACTCCAATCCCTGGTCCCCCCTCGCCAATCTTTCACGAAAAACACCCGTCTAGCTGAATCCACTGTCAAAAATTTCCCCCACTCTATATCTGTGCCTAAATCAAAACGCGGATTCCATGAACAAAGCTTCTTTCTTAGAACTGCACGCCTGTGGAACTCTGTTCCGTCCGCCTGCTTCCCTCCGGACTACAACTTGGATGTTTTCAAGTCCAATGTTAACAAATTCCTAATGAACCGCCCCCCTAATTAAACACTTCATCAAATCTCCACACTAACGTAATGTACTTGCAATAACCCTTATCCCTGAGTGGCTTCCGGGCCTTGATAAGTGGTGATCACTGTGTAAAAAAAAAAAAAAAAAAATCCTTGGACGTACCTGGCTCTTATATAGATAGAGAATTGCATCAGCAGTGAGATATCTACTGGATCAATAGAAGGATCCCACCATTTTTCCAGCGGCCTTGGCAACAGATTTGATGTACGTGTTCCATTTAAGATCAGGAGTAAAGGTCAAGCTTAGAAACTTGTCAAAACATGAGGCCTCCCCAAGAGCCATTCATTTCAATTGATGCTAGATGGGGATTAGAGCGTTGATGATGTAAAGTTTTGTTGATGATGTAAGTTTTAGATGCATTAAAAGTAACCAGCCACCCCTTTCCCCATTGTACCACGTGCTCAAGATCAGAGGAGAGAGAATCAGAGAGAACTTGGTCGTTTATGTCTTAGATGTACTACCATAGATGGAAGTGTCATCAGCATAAATACCTACGAATGATGTAAGGATGTGATTTGGAAGATTATTGAAAGCATGTGAGCAAGAAAAATCGAAAGTAGTTCAGATGGAACTTCTATAGGAGAATTTTCAATAGGAGACATCTCCCTGAACTACTTTTGCTTTTTAAATGGAACTGCTTTTTGGTATGTGTATATATTTTAATAAAATTTGGAATTACCATCTTTGTACATGCGATAACACCCTCCGCAAAATCATCCGAAAAAATGGTTATTAAAAATCTGGCAAAATTGTGATAAAACGATAAAATTGCCGCCCTAGAAAATTTTTGTTTCATGGAAACCACTTTTTTGTTTTTGTTGCAGACCATCTACTAGTTGGTCAAGAGTGATAGGCGCCTTCTCTCATCTGCACATGACACAATATTCAACAGGCTCTCTACCGATACAACTTATGACAACAGGACCATAGCCAGCACTCTCAAAATGCATCGCTGGATTGCTATGAATAAAAGCCTGATCACAGAGTATTCACCAAGGTCCCACTGGCGCTTGTGGAAAAGACATGTTCCCAGTTCTGGACCCGTATCGAGGCAGTGATTAAGACTGAAGGCGGCTACACTGAATAAATGTCAGCTCTACTACATAATCAAGTTACGTGAATTGAACTGATTTACTATTCAGAGTCAACAAACTCCAACTCACAAGACTGAGTGATGTCTTCATATTCGAAGAAAGGGGATAAACTTCTACAGCATGTTGGTTTGATGTGGATGTCCTTCATAGTTTATTGACTCTGAAAAGTAAATTAATTTCATTTTTTATTAAAATTTTACTCGATAATTTTCCGTAATTTTTAGTGTCTATTAATATGTTTCACTGATAAATCTAATATATAAATGGCTATATGTTTGTCTGTCAGTCGGTTAGTCTGTTTGTCTGCCTGTCTCCATATCTTCAAACTCTATCTCCTCCAAAACTAAAAGTGGCACTAGGGGGTCTTAAATGATTGGATTTTTTGTGGACTGTTTTTTATGGGTCTTTAGCCGGTTAAAGCTGTTTTTAAGGGTCAAAAATGAGTCAAAATTGAAAAAATCGTTAAACATTTTGTAGATTCATCTTAGTTTATTTTTAATCTGTTTATGTGCGTGTCATGTTGGTACAGTGGTAACGTTGTTAGGAAATTGATCGAGAAATAGAGGGAGGCGTGTAAATTATATTGTAGACATGCTTACCGGAAGTGAGGGTCAGCTGATCGGATTTGCATGTGGGTCACGTGATCAGGTTAGTTGGAATCAAGGAGATTGGGTTTGGACATAGAAGACAACAGACGGCTTAATAGTCGTCCCCTCCCCTTCACTGGGGGTAGGGGGACACTGGCGTGTGTGGAAATAAGATCTAGAAGTAAACCACGCAGACCAGAGATTCACTTTCCATCCTTCTGCGATCGAGACATGGAAGAGGAATAAAAACTATATAAAACCAATTCTTCGTCTTGGAGTGAATGAATCTTCTTCAAAACAGGTTCCCATCTCCCTTCCAAGACATGAGATGAATTCCAGGTGGACCAACATCAACGACGCATGAAGGTATGTCCAAAATACACGCACACACACACACACACAAAGAATATAAACAATTAAATATGAATATACAACAAATAAGCAGAACAACTAGACGATCACACACACGGTCCCTCTTCTATGATAATAAGAATACAACAACGTCACCAGCTTTGAAAGTTACAGTTTTGATTTCGATTCTAACTGATGGCGCCCAAATACTTTTTTTTACTTTTGAAATCACGACTCTATGATAATATATATGAAATCTGGACAAATTAAAATATCATATTTAAGCGTATTTTACGCCCGGGCAAAGCCAGGCGCCCACACCGCCATCACCACCCCACGAGTATATCCATAAGTTTTATGGCTATTTTGTTTTTAACTACCATATATCGCAATAAAAATGAGCAAGAAAAATTTATTTTAATTAGTTTAGAGTAGGGTATCAGATTCATGAGAGATATTAAGCTATCTAATGTAGATGCTGTTATTCCAAATTCCTGGCCATTTTTTTTGTATTAAAATGTTTTTGTAAATATTTTTTCTTGTATTAAAATGTTTTTGTAAATATTTTTTTTGTATTAAAATATTTTTGTAAATATTTTTTTTTTGTATTAAAATGTTTTTGTAAATATTTTTTCTTGTATTAAAATGTTTTTGTAAATATTTTTTTTTTGTATTAAAATGTTTTTGTAAATATTTTTTCTTGTATTAAAATGTTTTTGTAAATATTTTTTCTTGTATTAAAATGTTTTTGTAAATATTTTTTCTTGTATTAAAATGTTTTTGTAAATATTTTTTTTTGTATTAAAATATTTTTGTAAATATTTTTTTTTTGTATTAAAATGTTTTTGTAAATATTTTTTTATGTATTAAAATGTTTTTGTAAATATTTTTTTATGTATTAAAATGTTTTTGTAAATAGGAAACAAAATAATCAGCAGCAGCATGTGTGTACTGTAATTAAATGATTTAACTTGTGACAAACCTGTTCTTTCAGTGGCCTGTATGATCTCGTGATCATACAGAAGGAGTGACGAGAAAATAAAAAAAATGGCCGCCTTTTTACATGCTTGCTTAATATGCAAATGAGACGTTTCCGGTTGGATGTTAAAGAAGAGCCTGATTTTTCAGAAGAGGTGGATTTGGGACTTGACTATTGAAGTGACAAGTTGTGTCAACTGTGTCGCATGTTTTGTAGTTGGGAAGTTCTTGATCGCAGAATGTAAAGTATTGGAGGTGTGGCATCGTTGTCTCTTGATTGTTTTTTACCACACGCACAGCTTTTAACCACGTCTCATATCTTTTGTGTCAGTTACTTCGCCCTGTCCTCTCACCTTTAGTCTTTTAATTAAGGAATATCAAACTATACGCCCCCATGAACCTTAAAGATCATCATATATAAACCCATACCAAGGGTTCCAAACAAAGCTAGTCCACACTACATAACTAGACACAGCTAGAACTCATTACTCTACTAGACACAACTAGCTTACACTACACGACGATGCTAATTCAAAAAAGTCCAACTCAAATTGTACTTTAATCACTCAGTTTCATGATGAAAACTCTTTTCATAAAATCCAATCGAATCGTATTTTAATTTCTCCATTTAACAACGACGAATCTATTCATAAAATCTAACTAAATCATATCATAATCTCTCCATTAAAAACCGATGACTCTATTCATAAAATCCAACTGAATCGTATTTTAATCTTTCCATTTCACTGCTTGGCCTAACGTTCATAGGAAACATGAGTTGGAACAATTATATTGAAAACATTGCCAGGGCCGCTGCGAAGAAGGTAGGCTCTCTCTACCGTGCTAGAAAACTACTGACACCTGAAAGTATCATGTACCTCTATAAGGCCACCATTCGCCCATGTATGGAGTATTGTTGTCACATTTGGGCTGGTGCATCTGCTACTAGTCTCACGCTCTTAGACAAGGTTAAAAAAAAGAGTCGCCAATCTGATAGGCCCTGAACTGGCATCTAAGCTTCAGACTGTGTCCCATCGACGAAACGTTGCATCCCTCTGCCTGTTCTACCAGTATTTTAATGGTGAATGCTCTAACGAACTGCAGACACTTGTGCCCCCACGACGTAGACACCCTCGACAAACCCGACAGGCAGCTAAATTCCACCCCCACACAGTAGAGATCCCTAGATGTAAAAGATCTTTCTACTCCAGTAGTTTCTTCCCCAGAACCGCTAGACTCTGGAATTCCATTCCAAGTTCCTGCTTCCCTAACTGTACTGACATGCAGAAGTTCAAGTGCAACGTGAACCGACATCTTGCTGCCCAAATCCCAACATAGTGCCCCAGTAGTTGCTGCCCCTGATAGTAGCCCCTTACACCAAAGTGGCAATGTGCCTTATTTGGGGTGAAAATGTAATTAAAAAAAAAATTTTAAATATCAACAACTATAAAGTCGAATTTCGTAATCTAAATTTTTTCTTTTCTTTCTTGCTGAAATAGCTTGTAATCTAATTAGGAAAAAAAATAATTATCAGTACATGCACAACGTTTTACCATTCTCATACCTTTTGTGCTAAACACGTCATCCTCTTCTCTCATCTTCGGTCTTTTTATGTCTTTTTATTTATTCACTGATATGCAAATTAATGTATATTATACTACAGTTTTATATTTAATTTACAGTTTCAAGATGACGTAAATGATTGAAAACTAAAAATAATTAAATTTAAAAAAATCAATTTTTTTATTCAAATTATTTGATGATTTGTAAGCACTGAAGTTTACCCTTTAGTGTCCAAAATTCTGCACAACCAAATTCACGCAAGCATTCATCTGAATTAATAAAAATAAATAAAAAATATTTTGGACCAATTAGAGAATTTTCTGAATTTATTTGAAATGGCCTTTCTGGAGCCAGATTTTTCTTCAGTTGAGTTAAAGTCCATGGATCAATGTCACCTCAGTGCCAGTCTGTTGGGCCTTCTACTTGCTGCTATGTCTCAATTCACACATACAGTTACAAGCATATGCAAGCAGACATTAATGAACACACAAGCACACAACACTTAACTCTTCCATTATCGTCTGCTCATTTAAAACCAACTTATTCATTGAAATATGCCTAACCTTTCTTATTGCACTTTCTTTCAAATACACGGTGAAACAATGAAAATATGGGGCTCTACATTGCGAGTGAAACAGTCGCATTTGCAAGTGATTTTTCAAAGTGGCAACAAGAAATAATGGTGATTGCGTTTCTTTCACTGAGAATCTTCCAAAGTTCACTCATGAGTGAAAAATATCTTTTCATTTTTTTTTTTAATAAAACGACAAAGTTAAATTATTTAAACAATAAAAGTTTAACAGAACAATATATCCTTTTTTTATGAAGGCTGTTTAAAAAACATCTGAAAAAATTCGAACTTTTAAGTATCAACATAAAATTTGTTGTATATTTAGAATTACACTTATTTAAAAAAATACAGAAAAATCTTTATGATGTACATACTCATCACAGAACAAACATGTCATATTCTAAAAATCATGTGGGTTTGGCTAGTAACTTTTCTATTTGGCTAGTAAACGATAATATTTAGCTGTCAAAGGTCAACTAAAGATAAGTTTGTCCGTAGAGCCCTGAAGTGTCTCCCTAAAAAAACAACACTACAGCTTTATTTTAAAACTTTTATTGAAAGAATCAATTCAGGTAATTTGATTATGTAGTAGAGCTGATATCTATTCAATGTAGCCGCCTTCAGCCTCAACCACCACCTCAATACGGGTCCGGAACTGGGAGCATGCCTTTTCCACAAGTGCCAGCAGAAGTTCGGCCAATACTCGGCAGATGGTGGCAATCAAGCTGGCTTTGTTGTTGTGGTAGGTCATGTTGGTGATGTTCCCGATGTATGACCAAACGAAGTAGTCCAGCAGGTTCAGGTCGAGGGAGGAAGGGGACCAGTGAGGAAAGGGTACAAAGTCGTGGCACTCCTTTTGATAACAGGCTTGGATCTATTTGAACTTGTGGGCCGGCGCTTCGTTCTGCTGCCACACCCTAACCCTAACCCACGGTCTGCAAGCGACCGGTTGCACCAAGGGATCACCACACAGGTTCACTTTGGTGTTGACTTTCAAGCTGATTTCGAAGATGTGAGGTGGCATAATGTGGCCCTCACTTGAAACCACACCAAAGACCATACCCGTGGTCTGAAACTTTGTTTTCATCACCCTGGGCATATCCCTGTTATTCATGGCAATCCAGCAATGCATTTTGAGGGTGCTGGCAATGGTCCTGTTGTCATAACTTGGATCGGTAGAGAATGCGTTGTACAGCAGTGCACCTCCAATCTCGTTTGTTGAAAATTGTATCACCTTCAGACATGATAGGAGGATCCTATCGCTCTTGGGATTTATACACAACTGACCAATTAGTAGATGATTTGTAACAAAAAAAAAACGGTTTTCATCAAACGGAAATGGAATCATGTCGTCTTTTCTATGGCGACAATTTTATCATTCTACTTTGTATGAAAACAAATGAATTTTGATTTTTATTAACTTTTAATGAAATATAATTTGTGGAGAAGTTTTACTTGCAATTTGTAACACATGGCCTTTGATAAGCTAAAGAATCTGCCTTGTTTTAAGGGACTCTAAAATTATTGTTATTTTCTTTTGCTAGAAACTTGTTTTAAACATATATAAATTACATTTTTTGTGAAATTTTGTTTTTAAAGTCATTATTTTGCCTGTGTTTGTATATATTGTACATTAAATAAACAAAAAGGAGTTAAAACAAAAGGAGAGTAAACAGTTTTCAGATTTTATAAAATAATAATCGCAATTCTTGCATCATATTTTGAAAGAAGAAGGACTAAAAGATAAAAGATTAAACTAGAAAAGAGGATTAGTGTTACTGGCCTCTAGAAAATAAAACGCACTTATAGCTACTATCTTATGTGGCATGTAGAAAAAGAAGCCATTGTGAATTTATTTTTCATTTAATCAATTCGTTAATAATGTATGAGGACAGATATTCATATATATCAAATACAGACTGGCAACGCCGGGTACTTCAGCTAGTATCTGATTATTCTTTAAGCCTAATTTTTTTAAAACCAAATTTAATAACAAAAAACAAAAAAAAACTTTGTCTTTTTAATAAATCACTAACGGGACCAGTTTTTTATGCACCATAAACACATCTGCTTTTTTACAACTGACACTACCACTTAGCGAAAAAAACGTGGCCGCCAAAGAATACAGAGCATAATACAGTTTTTTTTATATCTTCATAACTACTTATCTCTGCAAAATTTCAATGCGATTTTCGTATTCAGCAGAGTCGAAAATCTATAAAAGTCGTTATTTTAAAGAACTTATGAATATTTTTTTTATGTTAAAAACAAAAATTACTTGGGAAAGAAAAATTAGTTTCGCTTTAAAAAAAAGTTTGCGATGTTTGTTTATTTTCAGAACATTGATATCTGCTCCTACCTCGGTTTATTTTATGTCAGATTTTTCTGCACCTAATTTTCCTACGATTGTATGTTGGTACAAACTATGTATGTGCCCCTATTTCCTTTGCTTGCATGTGCGTTAGAATTATCTGCCCGTATTTCATTTGCTTTCGGTGTGTGTCAGAGTTATCTGCCCCTATTTTCTTTGCTGGCAAATATGTTAGTTATCTGTTTTTATTTCTTTTGCTTCAATAACTGTCAGAGTTACCTTCCCTTACTCCTTTGCTTGCATATATGTTAGGGTTATGTACACACACACGCGCACGCAAACACACACACACACACATACACACATATATACACACACATACACACATACACACACATACACACACACACACAAATAACGAACCATTATCCATTTCGATTTTCCCCTGCATTTGGAAAAAACCATGTTCATTCAGCAACGGCTCATATTCAAATACGCCCACACACTTTTTTCAAAACAAAAAAATTAAAAATAACATATGTTTGGCGGACGTAGTTGAAAGCAGGTCACGTGACACAACCAGCCAATGAAAAAATTAAGAATATAATCTTCTTTACGAATTTCGAAAAGTGAAGATAGCAGCAGGAGCGGTCCCTTCCTGGAGCTCGCCAGAAATGTATAAAATAGCCGTCGACGAAGACATTTCAGCTTTCTCTCCCTCTCAGCTCACTTCAAGACACCACGAGGGAATGTTTCTCTTGTTCACGACCTCGCTGCCATCAACATCATAAACATCACGCGCATACGTCATGCGGACACAAAGAAAAACTACTTGTGCACACACGCATTCACCCCGAACATCTATTAAAGCTAATAACAACAACATCACTTTTTAAATTTCTTTCCTTATGAGACTTTTTTAAGCAAGGCGAACTTCGCCAGATACTTTGAATTCCTTTTTCTTTAATTACTTTCACGCAAGACTTTCACCTAACATTTCTAATTACTATGACGTTAAAAGGACTCTCACCCGTTAGATCCTTTATAATCACCTTATTGTTGTTGTTTAAAAAATAAATGCTGTGCATTTGAATCAGAAGGAGGTGTCGTTTGTTTCATTTTTTTTTTATTATTTGTTTGGGTCGAGGAAATTTAATCTCACTTAAATTTCTGACCCCCCCCCCCCACTACAGTTATCCGCTGCTATTGCCTTCCTAGCATATGTGTCAGAGATATTTGCCCTTTTCTCCTTTGTTGGCATATGTGTTAGAGTTATTTGCCCCTGTTTCCTTTGCTTATATAACTGTCAAAGTTATCTACCCGTTATTTTCTTTGCTTTGCATATGTGTTTGAGTTATCTGCCCCTGTTTCCTTCCTTTGCATATGTGTTTGAGTTATCTGCTCCTATTTCTTTCGCTTGCAGCTGTGTTAACGCTATCTGCCCCTATTTTCTTTCCTTTCTATATATGTTAGTGTTATCTGCGCCTATTTTCTCTGTTTGCATATGTGGTAGAGTTATCTGCCTCTATTTTCTTTGCTAGTATACGTGTTAGAGTTATCTGCCCCTATTTCCTTTGATTGTGTGTATGTTAGAGTTATCTGCCCCTTTTCTTGGATTTAAATTGCTTTATTTGATTCTGATTTATCTACCCTTGATTTCTAATATTTTATATTAGTCAGTCATCCGAACCTAACTCCTATGTTTGTACTGGCCAGAGTTATCTACCTTTAATATCTTTAATTCATTACGGATCAAAATTATTTTGCCTTAATTGCGTTTTTTGTATATAACTCAGAGTTATCTACCATAAATTCCTTAAAAAATTTATTATGGATTAGTAATATTTGTCATTTTGTGTAGGTGTAAAAATTATCAACCCTTAATTCCTTTGTATAAATGGTCAGAGTTATCTACCGCTACTTCCTTTAATTGTATAAAGCAACAAGCAGCAAAATCCCACCCTTTCATTGTTGAGGTCTTTAGATACCGAAAAGATTTCGACTCTAACAGTTTGTTTCCTTGGGTTTCTAGACTTTGGAATTCCCTCCCTATTTCCTTCTGCTTTGACTCTATTCACCTTCAGAAATTTAGATATGTTAACAGATATCCATCTGCTCAACTGCCCACAATCATCACCTAGACAGGATCCCAAATAGTAGGACAATTACACAGTAGCAATATGTTTGAGGCGAAAAAGAGTTTTAAAGAAAAAATGGCCATTTTGTTGATGTAACAAAAGTCAAATAGAGTTATTTCCCTTGATTTTTTGTTATTAACCGAGTCTAATGACCAGTTCAAGATCAAAGTGTAGTATCTGTTCTTCAGATGCTGCAGTTCAATTTCTTGTTCTCTTTCAGTGGAGGCGAATCCTTCACGACTGAGACAATTTTTATTTTTGCTCCTTTTCTCCACATTAAAAAACGACCCTGGTGCCTAACTCTGTCCCGTAGGGAGACATTGTAAATAGGTACATTATTTATCATCACCGTCAAAGACCGATTGTAACAATTTAAATTAAGTTAAAACGAGTTATCCCCCTTACATTTATGTTTATTGCTTATCGCCACTTAATAGTGGTTTTAATGACCAATTCTAGCTACCTATACGCCTATGATTTGTTGTTTGTTTGGTTTTTGTTGTTGCTTTTTGTGTGTGTGTGTGTGTGTTGATATTCAACTTAAAACCCCTTTTCTCTATTTATT